>NW_013671410.1:5853-16004 GCF_000517525.1 Limulus polyphemus | reverse complement strand
CTGACAGTGTGATACAAGCACAGTTATATCTGTAACTGAGGAACTGACAGAGTGGTACAAGCACAGTTATATCTGTAACTGAGGAACTGACAGAGTGGTACAAGCACAGTTATATCTGTAACTGAGGAACTGACAGAGTGGTACAAGACAGTTATACCCATAACAGATTATAAATGTATTCATCTAATTGAGACTTCACGTTTTAGTCCCTTGACAATATAGCCCTGCAAAGCTTCAAAATTCAAATAGATTGTAAATCAAGAGTGGGGTTCAATTCGTTAGCTACAGCTCAGATTCAATATTTTTTAATCTACATCACTTCTGGTAAACTTTAAAATCTAGCTTTTAATTCAGTCTATATACTGGAACCTATTTCCTTGCAAGAACACTTTTCAACCATTATTCTTCCCGATGTTTAAGTACATTATATCTTTTGTTTTTAGAAAGATTTATTTTTATTCTCATTAATAACTGTGTGTAGAGGCACTCTACATAAATAAAGAAACCATTTTCTATTTGATTTAAAATTTAATTCAGCTTATACACCCTATAATCTATGTATGTACAATTGATGCAAATCAAAATATTTTAAAAATAGAATCATCCTGAAATAATCGAATCAAATCTTAAATCAAAGGGCCCTACTTGACGATCACTTCAAACCAATTACAAATATCTTTGGAATACCATGACTAAACAGAGCACTCCGACACTACTTATAGCTTCAGATTGCTGAACCTTAAGTTCGAGTCCTGTTCTCCACTAACTGACATTTCAAAGTTGATAACACTGATATAATTTAAGAAAAAAAAATCAGAATCCTAGTCATACTTTAAAAGTAGGTATAAAGAGAACTTCTTTCATTCCATATGGGTAATATATATATGAAGTGTTGGATTTGGTGCAAAGTTTTTTACAAAATGTTTCATGTTAGATCTGGTGGATATTAACCAAATCAAACCCTGATCCTTTAGTGAGCTGTTGCAGTGCTATAACTCTCACTATTACTTAACACTCTCGCTATGGGTTATGTCGATTCGGCCTAGTTCGTAAACCCAAATTGACCTTCACAGTTTCCATACTATAACTTCTATTATGTTTTTTTGTATCTTCACAAAAATTTTGCAAACTTCCAGTAAGTATTAAGTGTTTTGTAGCCAAAATATCAGAATTTTTAAGGAAGTATTTTCACTCAAAATTTTTTCGTGATAATATGGAGTCAAAGTTTTGACTGCTCTGAGTACAAACTGATTTTCCTGTTAAGATTAAAAATACTTGTCTTTATCTTAAAATTGTCAACTTTCCTTTGCATAATCTCTAAAAACCTCATAAGTAAAATTTCAAACGTTTTTCATGCAGTAAAACTTTATACTTTATCTGTTATTTTCTCTACCCTAACACTATACAAGGTTGGCCAGTTTGACAGACCTCGTACCCACCATAAAAAAAAATTAAATAAATCTAAATTACACTTTTTTCTTTCTAGAATGACTTCAAATTGTAACATGAAACTACATTTGTTTATCTTATATAGCTTTACACTCATAACAATATACATCTATTTATACTCAAATTTTATTGTCCTCTGAACTGTGTCTAACTAATAATCCCATCACACAAGTTGTAAATCATTTGGTGGACATGTATCTCACATTACCCTACTGAAGTAGATAATGCAAGGACTACTTGCGAGTTGTTTGCAAACATACCTTGTAAAAATTTGTTTAATTCTTCTTTATTTTACCTAACTTTATGTTATCTAACATAAAAAGTTTCTGATTTTTATATTTTTGTTACTTTTATAATAATGAACAAAGAATAAACATGAAAAACAAGAAATACAGTATTTACCTGGGTCTTCCTTTTTTGCTGTTGACTATCAATAACAATTAACCCTACATTTTAATAATAATGGTACTACTGTACTAATTTTTTTATTTAATTAAATAACACACCAAAGAACACAGAATAATAACACATAAAAAGCAGACAATGTCCTATAATTATCACAGTTTTTTCTCGCTTTCTAACTATACAACAACAGCCGCTAACAATTAAAAATTTGATGTCTTTCCCATGGGAATAAAGTTTGAACTGGAAGCAAAATATATCTCTGTATAGAAAACAAAGTAATATAATATTTCATGTTATAGATGAAAACTTTGGTTTTCTATTGGTTGTAAATAATATATTATTAAATGTCAGAGAGAACTATTGGCAATTTCTGAAAGCGAAAATGTGGCAGGTGGGCATGGCAAGAGGGATCTGATTTTCTAGCTTATGGCTCTGTATCCAAATAAGATTGATTATAAAAATTATGCTTTGCCTGAGTAATAACATTTCATACTTTTTGGTGGGGTGGTAAATAAATTAGAGAAGAGGGGATACTCAGAGAGCAAATGTCACAATTCCCGTACCAGGGGAAATTGAGGATTTTATTTTTTATATTTCCTTATAAATTTAAGAATGTAAAACTTACATAATATTAAAAGTTGAATTATTAGCTATATTTTGATGGCAAGTTTATTCTTATACAGTGATAATAAAGCAGCTTAATTAAATTTTTAATGTAACTCAGCAAAACCTCGTGACATGCACAGAAAAGGATGTCCATATGGAAAGAAGTAAGAAAACAACAACTGAGGTCCAGAAATCAACATTAATTGAGATCTTGAATTTAAGATAAAACCTACACTAAAATGAGTGCATTAAAGTTAACTTACATGCCTCAAAAAACAAACCTGGATGATACAAACTACAATAAAGATATTTTATAGCTTATCAACACAAATTTAAAAAAATTACAATAATACAACAAGCAATCTAATAAAAGAACAACAAAACAATAACAAAATACCAAATTTTCCTATTCCAGAATTTTCCAGAACAGTAGAGTTTGTTTTGACAGTGTGTGGGCCAGATGAGTTCACTTGTGTTGTGACGGTATTGTTCACTGTCCTCGTCGCTGTGGCTTCGATAGCATTCTGTCTTTTGTAGGAAGGAGGCCCAACACTTGCTGTTCTAGTGTTCTGACTTTCTACTGAAATATACACACACAAGGCACTGAATTTCACATCTAAAATCTCTGGTTACAAAAGCAAAAAAAACAACAGAGAACCAATCTGATTGTACCTGACTTTCACATACCTTCAGCTGCTTATGAAACTTTTGTAACTTACAGAATCATCAATATTCTCATTTAGGTCCATATATCAGACCAGACCAGACAGCACCCCACATCATTTCAAATATCATGGCAGTACACTTAGATAACACCCCCCCCCATGATGATACACTTAGAAAGCCCCTCCCCCCTAGGGTGGAGCAATTAGAGCATCTCTTCCCCCCCCCTCACAGTACACCCCAGCCATAGTACAATTAGAGAGCACTTCACCCTTCACCTCCTATGACAGCACAATTTAAGATTAGAGCACCTTCCCTCCTATGAGAGCATAATTAGAGCACCTTCCCTCCTATGAGAGCATAATTAGAGCACCTACCCTCCTATAACATATCAGTAGGAGCACCTCCCCCTTGGTTTACTAAGGTATTTATTAAAATTCAGAAAGAAATTTTTTTGAAAGTTACAGTAATACAGAGGAGGATCTAGCTATACAGAGAAAACACTTTTAATATACAAGAAACTGTAAAAAGTTAAAGAACAAGAGCTATAAAGTTAAAGACTGCACATACAGACTGTTTCTTATACTGAAAGAAATACAAGAAAGATTTGATAAATACAGCAAATGAGGCTAACTTGAGATAATAAACGGTGAATTTGACACAACAACTGTAAAGAAATAATAAACAGTATCAAAGAACTGGCCTCAAGAATATTATAAGAGCATAAATAGATAGTTTTACATCAAGCAGTTTACCCAGCGAGATGAGAATCTGATCAGTGGTTTCTATGACAACTTGAGTAAGCAATATGCAGTACCAGCATCTCAAACAGTCACACTGAAATATCTACGTGTAGAAAACAGAGAGAAAAGACCACTATGTCCTCATATCTAAATACAAGTATTAAAGTAAAAGACTAGCACATGCTGCTATAAAATATTTCAACTTACCAAACATTAGAAAGGGAAAAAAGAAAATGTATAAACAAAAGAAAGCCATGTACAATAACAGATAAGATATGAAACATAAACATTTTAAAGTCATCTTTTGAAAAACAAGCACAGTTTATATCTGGTTAAAATAGATTGGTGGTCATCATACACTAAAGATGTAACCAAATCCACACTGGGCTACCTGTTGTTTCCACCACAAGGAATCAGACCCCAGATTTTAAAATTGTAAGTCCATAAACTTACCACTGTCCCTCCAGTGTACACCAGAGAGAAATATCACACCATTTTTAGAAAAATCATGATACAAAAGAAATCAACATCTAAATTTCCATAACAATTCCAAATCAGTAGAATAAAAAAGGAAAACATAAGAAAGCAGAAGAATACATACAAATAAACAGTGAACAAAAAACTAAGATTCTCTAAGTGTATTGTAAGGAGTTTGAAAGATGACTAACAGTGGTCCTATCTTGCAACCTATTATCCTTCTTTGAAATGTTAAAAGTGAATGTGAGCACAAGAAAAGTTTGGAAAGGTGGAGACATGAGCTTGTGAATAAAAGCTCTAAAACAGAAATCCCATAAAAGAAAAAAAAATGCAAAAACTTAAACTCAGTGCTACTAAAGAAAATCCAGTAACAGTAATCTACAGCAGTATATAAAAACAAAAAGGATGTCATAATATGACCTAAAAATCATTGTCAAAAATAGGTCTTTTCTTCACAAAATGTTCCCAAAGAAGAAACTGCCATTAGAATATGATCAGGCTGCTGTGTCTTCTTGGGACACAACTTTAACTGATTCATAATGCTTGCTTACTTTTAAATGACTTGAATAGTTTTCAACACATTAATACATTTTAATAATTTTAGATAGATTTCTGATTAATAAACCAACTTTTCCGTAATGATCGTTAAGTTTCACTTTCTTCACAGTTCTGGAAAAACTAGTATTTCATAAATACACTTACCACAAATTTAAATACTAATTTTCTCATTTTACTTCAGCAATTTTAGTTAACTTGCAAGATATTTCACAGTTGCACAAGTTATGACACAAGCCATGTTAAAATAGTTGCTATATGTAACTAAGGAACAGTTAAGTGAAAGATCTCTGTCTGAAACTAAACAGAAACATTTGTGTTTCCCCTTTCTAATGTTTTTGCTAGGAATTTTTTTAACCAGAAAATGTTTTCTTTATAAGTTTAGTTTCTGTTGCTACATTACATAATTTACTATTAAATGTAAATACTGAAGACCACTAACTCAATTTCATTGTTTTCATATTTAAACATATACACTAATTTTAAGTATATGAGAAACGTTTTTCATCCAGAAGCTTCAAGAAAAGCTTGAATTTAATATAGTGAGCTTGTGGAAGGTAAAATGTGCCTGTAAAGTGTGATTTATTTACTTGTAGTGTTTGTGAGACTACATTACAATAAGGCTGATAATAATTTTGTAATGAATCTTTCCTTATTGTTCATAGGTGAGTTTTTAGTAGGAGGAACATAATAGTATCTTAAATTCCCACCTTGCATGCTGCACCCTATTGATGTCAAGGTAATATTACCAATGCATTGCATGTCCAGCCAACCTGATATGCTCTGGTATTGAGTACAAGGCCTTGTCGGCAGTGGCAAACAGTGCAAGAAGAAGGCAGTTGAGATTCTACCATTAATATACATTATCTTTACAGTTTTAACTCCTTGTGATGTAATGTTACAGAAACTTCCATTAAATGTACATTAAGTTTACTGTTTTACTTCCTTACAATATGTCACATGAATTATCATTAAATATACACTTTGTATGCTGTTTTACCTCCAGTTTCTGTATGACTACTTCGACGAGGTTTTGTTGTGGCAGACACACTTCGCTGAACTCTTCCATGTGAAGGTGAATCACTAGTGGAACTGTCTCCCGGACGACGCAAAACTTGAAGTGACAGACTTGATCCCGATCTAGAGTCACAAGTCTCATTCTGGAATAAAATGTTCAATAACTTCTAGCTTAAGCACTTGATTTATGAATTCTTTTATACTCACAATAATCATATATATGTTATGAATAAAATAAAAAAAACAGGATCTTTTTTCCATAAAATTTAAAGCTGAGAAAGGTTCGTAAACCAGGTTTTTTGTTTCCTCTTTCATTTTATTTGTTTTACTTAATTCACTGCGTGTTTATTTCAAAAATGTTACTTTTATATAATATTTTTCATTTTTATTTCCATAAATTCGGACAACTTCATACTGCTGACCTATTTCCAAGCTTTCAAAAATTATACATTTAAATTAGCCATTTACACTTTGACTTTCTAGTGTAGCTTCTCTTCTTTTAAACCTTGAAGTATGGGAATAGTCCATTCAGGCATGTCACAAACTTTACACTGTTAAGTTCAAAGTATGAATAAACAACTTTATTATCAAGGTATGTAAATAAACTTTATATCAAAACATAATTTATAATTCAAGTCTTTAAACTACCCGAGTCTTAACTTAAAAAACTCTCAATCTTCGTTTCTTAGTGCCACTTGATGAATCTGTATTCTGAAACTTCCATTCTTTATACCTTTAATGTAGAACTTTATACAGTTCTAGCCATTTAGAAACAAACTGTAGATATATACAAGCAAGAATAAAAATTCTAACCTGCACAAAAAGCAATAAATTTGGTAAATCCACAAGCCCCCCCCCCCCACACCTTGTGAAACTAAATGAGTGTGATAAGTAGTACAGAAACTAAAGATTTCTGTGGTTGATGAATAAGTGCTGACAAGGGAAATAGGATTTTATAAGCTCAAATACCATCTTTGTACACTTATGCTGCTAAATTCCAAACACCCAAAAAGGATTACCAATATTCAAAGAATTGTAATGTTTATTGTCTTGGCACCAAACCACATAATAAATGTTTTGACAGGTTCATAGTGCATTGTTGTTATTATCGAAAAGTCTTGTTGTGAACACTATAGGATACATACATAAGCCGATAAATTACATATCCTGTTGTCGGCATAAACGTTTTCACTGATTCTAAGTGTAGTGTGATTACTCCAAGAAAACATTTTACAATATATAACCCGAAACATTAGACCTCCTGTTCTCTGAGCAGGGGTTGCTTTCAGGAGTGTCGTATTACGGTGGTGTCACATAAACAGTCTACTGACACAAACAACAATTTATTGATTTATTTTCAGCAGGGTTCTACTTTAGTCCTTGAAAGTAAAATAAACACAGAAAATAAATATGAAATGTTTAGCATTTCAAACTCGTAAGAGAAGTACTTTGAAACTTCGTGACCAATAATAACAAAAAAAAAAAGGACACAGCTGCTCCTTTTATCTATAATTTTACAACTTGTCTTTTCTTTATACTTCCGGGATTTATCTACAGACTCAAGTATATCATTAAATAACTGATAAGATATAAAGTTTTACCGAAACCAAATGTTTGAAATTTATTTAGGAAGTTTTAAAGATTATGCAAAAGAAATACGAGATTTTTAGGATGAACAATAGTATTTTTAATCATAACAAGAAAATCACTTCCACCTCGACTGGTAACGAAACAGACTCGATATATTCGCAAACAAATCTTTAGTAAAAAATTAGATTTTTTTTGTATACAAGACTTCTAATGTTTACTAAAGGTATACCAAATTTTGTGAAGATGCACATACCGAATTAAAGGTTATAGTATAAAACCTTAACGTGTATACAATCTCCTGTATATTATACCAAGCCCATTGCGAAAGGGTTAAAACATTTCAATTTACAAGTATCAATGGGCTCTACAGAATTATTCTGAACTCGACAAATCTTACCAGCACCATTTCTATCTTCTACCACACTTCAAAATAAAGTAGAACTCACCTCAGTTGTTTTCTTCCCTAACAATAAATAATTAGCCATTATGTCATCATATTTCCTGTTTCGAAGTGAATCGTCTATGTCATCTTTAGAAAAACCTAGGTTATGCAGAATTTCTGGAAAAAAACAAGTTCTCAGTGAGAACAGTGGTTTCTTCCCTCAATCAATTTTTCTTTAAAAACACAAACTTTCTTAGATTTGAATACAACAAGTGACAGTTTTTACTCAAATTTATAAAAAATATATATAAATCTTTCTTGTTTTATATTGATACATAGTTACAATGGTTGAACAAAAATAGTACTTTATACATACACTTACCTCCATACTGAAGGTTGTAAAAAGTTTGAAACTACATTTTATAATATAATCCCTATTTCTAACTAGGACACAAGGTACCAACTTTCCATTTATTCACTTAATTATTCACATGTATTCATACACTTACCTCAAGACTGAAGGTTGTAAAAAGGTTGAAACTACATTTTATAATATAATCCCTATTTCTAACTAGGACACAAGCTCTACACATCTGTGGATATTATGGGAATAAGGTACCAATTTTCTATTTATTCACTTAATTATTCACATGTATTCATACACTTACCTCAAGACTGAAGGTTGTTAAAAGGTTGAAACTACATTTTATAATATAATCCCTACTTCTAACTAGGACACAAGCTCTCCACACCTGTGGATATTATGGGAATAAGGTGCCAACTTTCCATTTATTCACTTAATTATTCACATGTATTCATACACTTACCTCAAGACTGAAGGTTGTTAAAAGGTTGAAACTACATTTTATAATATAATCCCTATTTCTAGAAACCAACTGTACTAAACTCTTACTGAAAATAAGTGTAAATATTATAAGCCTAATCAGTATTTGTGGAAACCTACTGTACTATACTTTTACGAAAAATAAGTGTAAATATTATAAGCCTAATCAGTATTTGTGGAAACCTACTGTACTATACTTTTATGAAAAATAAGTGTAAATATTATAAGCCTAATCAGTATTTGTGGAAACCTACTGTACTATACTTTTACTGAAACAAAAGTGTAAATACTATAAGCCTAATCAGTATTGTACAAGACTGACAAACAGTTAAGCACAAGGTTTCTACTGGCACCTTCACTGGGTGCTCACTTTATAGTCCTTTTGTCTTTATTTTAATATATATTATTTCATTTTTTTGCTTGAGTTATTAGCCTCCATTTCCCCCTACTTACTGGTTTCTTTTTAAAAAAGAATAAATATTACCTATTCTTCTGGCATCTTGCATATCAAATTCTGGTTCCAAATAAGGTTTAAGTTCATCATCTTCATAACCTATGTTCATCCACTTATCTTTCATAATATTCTAAACAAAAATTATATAACAGTTGATCATGTAAATAAATAAAGCATATAACAATAAAAATCAACATTACTAGATATAAGTACCTAAAGTTTCCACACAACTAAGGTGACATTCTTCAAGTTTTAGAGAAATTTTACAATAATTCTAGTGTACCAAATCTTCAATACTTCACAGATCAGGAATATTTAAAAAAAAACTTAAGAAAATTTAAACAGCTGTTGATCAAATTCTTTTTTTCCCAATAATCTCTGAAGTTGAAACAAACAACTTAGCCATAGCCAAAGTTTTATTAACACTACGTGCACCGGTGAAGGAGTCAAACTGTAAATGCCCATGACCTTTTCCAGAGTGTCATTAAATATGGTATTCGTATTTGACGTCGGGTTATGAACTCTTCATTTTATGGTACACTGCTGATTTAGAAATGGTTTGTAGTAGAGGAGAGTAAATAACAGACATAATACACAGGGATACTACAAAACTGTAAATATGCATTTTGGGGTTTTTTGAGGGTTTGCAAATACCAAACACAAACTGTACTATGACCAAAAGTATTCTTATTCTACACAGAAGTATTGCCTTGCAGTACAAGTCAGAGTCTGAGTCAGATTCACAGCATCAGTTCACAGACATACCTTGAGTCAGACTCACAGCATCAGTTCACAGACATACCTTGAGTCAGACTCACAGCATCAGTTCAAAGACGTACCTTGAATCAGACTCACAGCATCAGTTCACAGACATACCTTGAATCAGACTCACAGCATCAGTTCACAGACATACCTTGAATCAGACTCACAGCATCAGTTCACAGACATACCTTGAATCAGACTCAC
>NW_013671410.1:3041-5085 GCF_000517525.1 Limulus polyphemus | reverse complement strand
TTTAAAATGTGACTAACAAAACATAGAAAAGTTGTGTTTCTTCCTAAAAACAAAATCATTAAGTGCCATTATAAGAATTACACTGTTGTTCTAGATGTATAAAAAAGCATGATAAACCTTAGAATTACACTGTTGTTCTAAATGTAAGAAGAGCATGATAAACCTTAGAATTACACTGTTGTTCTAGATGTACAAAACAGGGTACATCTAGAACAACAGTGTAATTCTAAGGTTTATCATGTTGTTTCATACATCTAGAACAACAGTGTAATTCTAAGGTTTATCATGGAAACAGTATGATAAACCTTGAATATACAAAGTAAAATCAGTTAAGTTGTTAAACAAGTAATTTCTATTCCTTTACAGCAATTTTAATCATTTCCTTTTACAAGACACTAAACGTTAGGCTTGTTACTCCAGATGTACAAGATGTTATATTGAATAAAAAAAGTTACACAAATATGATCTCACAGGAACCATGCTTAAAATGTACATGTTCTAAAGTTAAGCCTACAAAATGATAACAGACCATGATAATAAAGTATATCAACTAAACCCTATAAGGTTAGGTGAGCACCTTTCAGGTGTCGAGTGCATACCTGCATATCAAAATTTAAGTACAAAAATATAATTTAATTATTTGAAGAAATTTTAATTTAAAAGAATCTTATAGTTCCTATTTCATAATTATATCACACGTATTTAATGTAATTCTGAAAAAAAAAATACATATTTTCCAACTTTCACTACAGCACACCTTTAAGAAGTCTTACTTATAAACAATGCATTGATCAATTTTTAAATTCCTCTGGATTATATTTACTTAACTATCACCCCTTGGAAATATAATGACTCGTGTCTTGTATTTCACTTGATTTTCCTTCTCCGTCAGTGGTTTTTATCACTACGGCTCTTCCTTGTCATCCTTTTATGATGTGATAACATCTGGACTGAACAATTACTACAAAGCTTGGCTTTTAGAATATCTACAGTCAACAGCTAAAAACAACTGAACAGAAGAGATTCTTTCTGTGTCAATGTAAAGTAAATAAGGTGGTATTAGACATAATTTGTGACTTGTCTACATACTGAATACCCAGAGCTTCAAGTAAGAAGATACTAATAAGTTTACAATACTTGGGAACCAACCACTGAAATAGGAATTTTATAGATTCTCTTGATGTTATTTTCATTCCTGAAGATGTTTGTGTTCAATTATATTTGTTTTTAAGTTACAAGAATTTTTTTTTATGACAAGACATTAGATAAGTCTAGCTAGGTTTAGCAAGAACAGAAAGCATCAGCAGATTATTTGGATGATTAAAAGTTTATCGTACTGAAACAACACACAACAAGAAAACTTATTTGTTGAAAACAAACCATATCATTAGGCAAATTGATATTGACTAATACTGTTGGCAAAAAAATAAAGATATCTAGCCTGACAAGGGTAACTTTATGAACAATGTGAAAGGCAAGATACCACTTCACCAATAAATCTGTCAGTTTTTAATGTGGTTTAAGACTTATAGCCAGCAAAACTGACTGTTTCTTTCAGCAAAATAAAGTATCAAAAGAAATATGTTAATGAATATAAAAAAAGTTAAAACTGATTAGATATATAAAATATAGAACAATCTGATCAAGAAGAACAAATTATCTTGAAAATCTAGGAAGAAAGAATATAATTTTAATGCTTTTTTACAAACCTACTGAAATATACCAAATTATATGAATTTATTTAATTAGCAACTAGATATTATTTGTTTTAATGCAAAGCCACACAATAAGCTACCCTGAACCTTGGATGTTAGCATTTAAAATATGTGAAATTACTACTGGCCCAATGGGGAACAAGTTTCATCAAATTTGATTAAGTATTTCCACTGTGAGAAAGATACAATCACACACACCCAGCCTTGAAAAAGGTAACAGTGTGTGTGTGTGTGTGTGTGTGTGTGTATTTTGTTGAATAAGACCGATGTCTGTAGGTTTACTTTTTTCTTGGAAATCTTCTCAAGAAAAAAGTAAACCTACAGACATC
>NW_013671410.1:0-2448 GCF_000517525.1 Limulus polyphemus | reverse complement strand
GATCGGAGAACAACAAGATCTGCAATTTCAACTTTAAAAACTATTTATTTATCTATTATAAGAAAGTCAACAATACCTAACATGATTATATTTTGTTAGTGATCAAACTTTCCTGCAAGATTTAAATGTACAAACAGTTTGCAATAAACAGGCAGATACTGAAGTCCCTCACAAAAAACAAGAATAATCTTCCTTCTATTTAAACTTTAGATATTTTTATGACAACACACAATGATGTCCTACTTTTAGGTTTGCTCCATCAAACGGTAGAGATCCACTGACTAGTGTATACAGGATCACTCCAAGGCTCCACACGTCTACTTCTGGACCATCATATTTCTTCCCTACGCCACAGCAACATTCCATCATCACATACTGGCTTTTCTACCATTTAAACTAACATGTGTAAACCATTTACTTTCACTTTTCTTTAAATCCTGATCTCACTGATAAAACCACATTTCATGGTTATGAAAAAAAAAGTAAAATTCCACTAATTCAGAAATGTCAAAAATTGCACACACATTTTTCTAACTTTTTTGTCATATATTTTAAATAATCGTTGATCATTTTGTATTTTAAAATTGTCCTATCTCGTTAGTTTTTCATTCACTTATTTTGTATCAAAGTTAAAAAAAAACAAAAATCTTGTGTGTGTGTGTGGGTGGGTGTGTATTTATAATATATTTGAAATGACTTGTGAAAAAAATAGTAAACTTGCTGTAGAAGGATTCCTTACTTAAATCTGTAATCTTTTTAACAATACAATTTTATACCAAGTTAAAATCATCCAAGAATATTTTTAAAAACTCTCATTGTTTGAGGCACAAAAGTATTTTATAATATTAATAAGGTTTCTATAAAGTTAATCCTAAACATCCAAGGTGCTTCTTGTCATATACATTCCATTTTAATACATGTTATACCTTTCACAAAAACTAAGCCGCACTATATTTGTGGATCCATTAATACTTCTATTTTAGAAAATATCATGACAAAATGATTATTATCATTTACTGTGTTGATCTTTTACATTCTCGAAAATTTTGTACAGAGCTATAGAAATGGCTACATGTGAATAGTCATTGCTAATTTGGAGCTGACAAGACTAAAGGCAGCAGCTACCACCAACTTTTGTCTGGACAAATAGTGAGATCGCTATTATAGTACATTCACAGCCTTTTTTTACATGAACATTTCTAATACACTAACCACTATTAACAGCCTCGACCCTTCAACATTCTCACAATGCAAAATTTAATCACTTTTTGTTTGGAATATACATAGACAAACAAAGTAATGGGAAACTGTAAAGTAACAGAAACTGGGAGAAAATAATAAAGATGCAGGCCACAAAATTTATACATCTCCACTGCAGAGATACATTGGTTATGGAAAAATTACTGAAATAATTAAAAACATATTTAACACTTTTAGTGAATTACATTAAACATTGAATTAAACTACTTTCTTATAATAATAAGTTTTGCATACAAACAGAGATAATAATCAAAATTTTAATATTATATATGTTTTAAGTTATTAATTTTATACAGCAATATTTTTTAAAAATCCTAAATTTCCCCTAGTATGAGAATTGTGACATTTTCTCTCAAGGCTCTAATTTTTTTACCACCCCTTCAAAAAGTATAAATTTGACATAACTTATTTATTATAATGTTGTCATAACTCCGACAATGCAAACTTTTTATAGCCTTACAATATTATCTGGTTGCAGAGCCATCAAACAAAATAATATTTATTTTGCAAGCCCACCTGTCACATCCTCTCTTTCAGAAATTGCCAATATTTTTCTCTGTCATTCAGTACTATATTATTTATAACCAATAGAAAGACAAGGTTTTAATCTATCAAATGACATATTATATTACTTTGTTTTACAGGGAATTCTCAATCATGCTTTCAGTTCAATCTCTATTCCCACAGAAAAATACTGATGAGCTTAGCTGAATTTTTAACAGCTGTTGTTGCATAGTTAAAAAGCCAGAAAAATTGTAATAGTTATGGAACATTGTCTGCTTTTTGCATGTGATCATTCTGTGTTCTTTGATTCATTATTTAATTAAATAAAAAAGTATTTAGTGCAGTAGTACCACAAGTATAAACAAATGAGTCATCGAAAGTCAAAGGCATAACAAGAGAAGACCCATGTAAGTACTTTATTTGTGTTTTTCATTTGTTGTCAGATATATGACTTTTTTAGTGAAGGTACTATTAACCCTCTCTCCCGGGCTTTAGTGCACATTACACAAGGATTTAGTGTCTTAGATTCAAAATTTTATTAAACTACTTTATGTTTATGTTATACCAATTAGAATAGCATAAAATCTTAGCTAATAATCCATATTTGTGACACACGTGACACATTTTGTCTTAGCATGTCATCATCCCTATTTTATCCATCACCCCTCAAAATGTACAAAATTA
>NW_013671409.1:63383-64566 GCF_000517525.1 Limulus polyphemus | reverse complement strand
AAAATTACATTTTATATGGTTAAAATAACTAGGATCTGGAATGACCATTGTTTGATAATTCGTTATGCCAGTTAAAAATTACATTTTATATGGTTAAAATAACTAGGATCTGGAATGACTATTGTTTGATAATTCTTTATGCTAGTTAAAAAAATTACATTTTATATGGTTAAAATAACTAGGATCTGGAATGATCATTTTTTGTAATAATTCGTTATGCCAGTTAAAAATTACATTTTATATGGTTAAAATAACTAGGATCTGGAATGATCATTTTTTGTAATAATTCGTTATGCCAGTTTAAAATTACATTTTATATGGTTAAAATAACTAGAATCTAGAATGATCATTTTTTTGTAATAATTCGTTATGCCAGTTAAAAATTACATTTATATGGTTAAAATAACTAGGATCTGGAATGATCATTTTTTGTAATAATTCGTTATGCCAGTTGGACATATTTATATCTTATTCTATCATTTTACATACTAGCTTTAATAGTTAGGGACGTTGTTGATTTAAGTTCATGGGATTTGTCTAAGCAAGAGAAGTTTTCTCACAGACTGGTTGTCTTTCATTATTGTATTTTTGAATCTTGATTTCCCTTCCCCCTCTCTGTTTGGGAGACTTCGTGCTTAGACACAAAACAAGTAAGCTATCATACATCAAAATCTCTCCAACTGGGCGCGGTTTAACCCTGTAGTAAAATTTTGGAACGGGGCAACCGGATTCCAATACGTGCGATACCACAAAATCTAGCTGAATTTTAATCTGCTGGTTCGTTACAAGAGTGATGGTCAATCCGTTAGAGTGGACGGTGTGTTTTAGGGTGCTGCTAATTGGCTGCCTTCCTTCGGTGATTCAGCGACAAGTCTCGGAGCTTATAAATGGTAAAAACTGAGTTTCGATATCCGCAATAGGCAGAACACAAATTGCACATTAACAAGGTATAAACAAATTTGCACAAATTAACACTTGGCAGTGGCACGGCGGTATGTCTGCGGACTTAAGGACGCTAGAAACCGGGTTTCGATACCCGTTGTGGGCAGAGCACAGATAGCCCATTGTGTAGCTTTGTGCTTAATTACAAACAAACAAATTGTCTGTACAGTTTCCATGTGTATAACATAGTCAATATTCTATATATATATATATATATATATGTATATATGTATATATATAT
>NW_013671409.1:59719-62393 GCF_000517525.1 Limulus polyphemus | reverse complement strand
AGAACAGGTAGATTTAGTATTCGCAATAGTGCTAATATATTACTTAGAACAGCTATATTTAGCATTCGCAATAGTGCTAATATATTACTTAGAACAGCTATATTTAGCATTCGCAATAGTGCTAATGTATTACTTAGAACAGCTAGATTTAGCATTCGGAATAACGCTAATATATTACTTAGAACAGCTATATTTAGCATTCGCAATAGTGCTAATATATTACTTAGAACAGCTACATTTAGCATTCGGAATAACGCTAATATATTACTTAGAACAGGTAGATTTGGCATTCGCAATAGTGCTAATATATTACTTAAAACAGCTATATTTAGCATTTGGAATAGAGCTAATATATTATTTAGAACAGCTAGATTTGGCATTCGCAATAGTGCTAATATATTACTTAGAACAGGTAGATTTAGCATTCCGAATAGCGCTAATATATTATTTAGATTGTTGTCCTTAAACTCATGACGTAAGTAAATTAATGTGTAAAAAGGCACGGACTGTTCACTGGGTTTTAACTACTTTTATTTTAGGTGTGACCTTTTGGCCCGTTAACCGGTAGGTCAGCAGTAAATTTACAGACTTATAACACTAAAATTCGGGGTTCGTTTCCTCGCGGTGGACATAGTAGACAGTCCAATGGGGGCTCTGCGCTAAAACAAACAAAGAAACAAAGCTTTCGACTTTTTTACAAGAGCCCTTAAAAATTGTTTAAATATATAAGTGAGTTTCTACATAGTACTTAGATTATCATAGTATAGGCCTAATTATTGATTACGAACAAAATTATTTCAGATATATTTGTTTAGAGTAGACATTATTATATTAATTAATAACATCTCAACTGTATACCGAACAAGTTAACTAAGGGGTCTGGTTTTCTGTTCCTTACCCTCCAGTCTTTCCTATTCTGTATCAGAAGTACACTTACACCACATTTTTCTCTTGTTTTCTCTCACTATATCCATCCATCTTTTCTTCAGTCATCCTCTTGTCCTTAAAAAAATTAACTGCAGATGTTGTTGTTTCTTCACATTGTTCTTAATTTTGCCATTGCGGAACGAAATGAGTTAGGTTGTTTTTAAAACAATTTTTTGGCCTATTAGCTTTCCAATATTTCGCCATTTAAACCGTAACTTATTAATTGTCTAAATATATAGATTATCTAAAACATTGTCTAGCACCAAACATTATTTTAAGGGGCACGAAGATAATATTATACGTTAAAGTAGCAGCATCAGTTATTGCATTTCTTTCATTTACATACACATTTTTTTTTGTTTTTACTTTAGTATATCCTCCAATGGGAATGCTGAGGGTAATTTCTTTTTATCAGACTTTACGTCCATTTTTTTTAGATAGTTTCTCAGTGTGTGGAGTCTACGAAATGAAACTCGCATCTATGAAAGTAAATGATTTTTATGCAAATTTATCTGGGAGGAATAAAACAGAAAAACAAAAAACGTCGGCATGAATATCATGAGAAATTTGAAATCTATACTTACTTAAAGAGATATGTTTTTCTTTTCTTAAATGTTTAACAGATCACGTCTTTTCTTACACGTCTTTAGACAACGAATATAAATAAAAACGTGTATAACTAATTCCTTATTACTTTACATAAGTCTCCCCCCCCCCCAGTAGCACAGCGGTATGTCTACGGACTTACAACGCTAGAAACCGATACCCGTGGTTGGCAGAGAACAGATAGCCCATTGTGTAGTTTTGTGCGTAACTACAAATAAACAATACTATACATAAAATGCATATGCGTAATACCCCCTGATCCTATAAACAACACTGAATAGAAACAACTTATTAGCGTGTTCGTTTTTAATATGATAAATGAAATCACCTACAAAGTTTTTTTTTTCTAATATTTTTATTGAACAGAAATGATGTGACTAATGGCAGTTAATCGAATGTAATGGACGAAATATTTAACTTTTCAAATTTATATTAGAAATTTTCGATGATTTAAAGAAAGGAAGTATACATTGGACTCTTTTTTTTTAACGCAGGCCGCCCTAAGATCTGTAAAAAAGTCGTGTCAAAATATTTTAATGTTATTTTACGAAAGACGAAAACAGCTGGCTCTACTTCACTGATACTTGAAACAAGATTTGCACATGATCTTCTGATTCTTATGGATTAGTGTCAAGCAGCTATGACAGGAAGCTGAACAGGTTATCAACCTTCCACTTCTTTGCAAGGATTCTATCATCTGACCAATACTAACGTCTTTTCCGCCTCGACTTATAACTTACTCAAACTACAATGATGACAACATCAAAACATTGCTTTGCTCTTTTAGTAACCTTAGTCAGCTTTAGGAATCTCTTTTAAAGTACATGTTTTATGCATCTGTGTATGCCACTACCCTGCAGCGTCCGTTAAGAATATTCTGTTACTTTTTAGAGCTGTTTTGTATGGCATAAAAGTAAACATATTTACGATTTTCTGTTTGTTTTTCAAGAAGAAAGTGCAGTGATAACCACTAGGGGATCAGACAAGAGATGCGTTGATTATAAATGAAGTATCAGTTAATCACATACTCAGTATTGTTGTTTCAAGTACTGTTTAACATATGTTCTTCAACTCTGGCTTTTGTCCATTTTTTTTTCACATTGCATCAAAAACCGTTGTTGTTACTATTACGTAAAGACTT
>NW_013671409.1:57486-59248 GCF_000517525.1 Limulus polyphemus | reverse complement strand
ATAATAATAATATAATAATAATATAGGGAAATAATAATAATATAATAATAATAATATAGGGAAATAATATTTCGTGTTCTAGGAGATTAGTTAAAAGGTGAGTTTTATTAGTTTCTTTATGGCCTAAAGGCAGTGTTTAAAGTTCATACCTTATTCTTCCTCATCCAAAAGAAATCTAGACTTAATATTTCTAAGATGTCCGCCCTCCGGTGGCTCAGTGTTAAGTCTGAGGGCTATAACGCTAACAAATTGGGTTTCAATACCCGCAGTGAGTAAAGCATAGATAGTTTATTCTGGAGCTATGTGCTTGACAACAAACAGATATTTCTAACATAGTGGAATTATTACACTTGTCCTTTAAACAATATTAAAAAAAACAGTTCTAAACATTGCTTTATTTTCCAGATTAATCAAGCCAATTTTAATAATGAATATCTATAAATATACGAAGAAAACTGTCTACGTTCCTTATAAGGTATTAACGGAAATGTTACTGATAATGTATCACCTTATAAGGTATTAACGGAAATGTTAGTGATAATGTATCACCTTATAAGGTATTAACGGAAATGTTACTGATAATGTATCAACATTTTTGGGCTGAATAATTACTGATATTATTAACCGTTTTGATAAGTCTCAGTAGTTATCTGGTGAAATATGTCTGTCTTGTTCTATCAGGAGCTCGTCAAGTTGATAATGACTGAAGAGTTTGTAAATTAACTCTCCCTGGCCATCACAGTGGTGTTTTTTAGAGTTACGGTCTGAGTGACTTCTGAACACTACAGATTGTTTAGAAGTCACTCAGACCGTAACCCTAAAAAATGGATAGATTGTTCAGAAGCTACTCAGATCATAACCTTAAAAACACCACAGATTGTTTTTAAGGTTATGATCTGAGTAACTTCTGAACAACCTATGTGTTTTTTAGGGGTATGATCTGAGAAACTTCTGAACAATCTATGCATTTTTAGGGGTTTGATCTGAGTAATTTCTGAACAACCAATGTGTTTTTAGGGGTATGATCTGAGTAACTTCTGAACAACCTATGTGTTTTTTAGGGGTATGATCTGAGTAACTTCTGAACAACCTATGTGTTTTTTAGGGGTATGATCTGAGTAACTTCTGAACAACCTATGTGTTTTTTAGGGGTATGATCTGAGTAACTTCTGAACAACCTATGTGTTTTTTAGGGTTATGATCCGAGTAACTTCTAAACAACCTATGTGTTTTTTAGGGTTATGATCCGAGTAACTTCTAAACAATCTATTATTACGTGTCCTTATTGGTACATTTAAACAAAGTTTAGTCGTATGAGCATTGTGCTATTCATACTGGAATAAGACATTAAACTTTGGACTACAATATTCCATCATGGTTCCTTAAATGTTTAAGATACCTCAATGTTGACAGATATTTAGATAATTATATCAAGTATGCATAATGTTGAAAAGTTCTATCATAATCCTCCAGAAGTTGCAATTGACAAATGTTTACTTGTCTGACTCAAGCCTAAATTCTTCTCCCTCGTGGGAACTGAGCTAAACACAACAGTAATCGCCCTTCTAACAACATAACTCTCAAGTAATTCCATGCTTTTTTTTTTTTTTTTTTTGCAATAGACCATGATTTAGAAAGAACAAAAATTTCCGAGTATTGCACATCAGCCTATGTATCTTGCTTGTTTGTTTGTTTTGAATTGCTTGGAAAGTTACACGAAGGCTATCTGCGTTAGCCGTCCCTAATTTAGCAGTGTAAGACT
>NW_013671409.1:54819-56997 GCF_000517525.1 Limulus polyphemus | reverse complement strand
TTCGAACCCGCGACCCTCAGATTGCGAGTGGAGCTCACCCTAACCACCTTGATCATCACATTATAACACCCCTCACGGCTGAAAGGGCGAGCATGTTTGGTGTGACGGGGATTCGAACCCGCGACCCTCAGATTGCGAGTGGAGCTCACCCTAACCACCTTGCCATTCGAATCAATAACTCTCTTCAAAAACAAACCAATAGGATACTTAGCACAAAGTTACATCGCTAACTAAGAAGATAAAGCACAAATAACTGCTTATATCGAAGATAAAGCACTTTTTAAAGGATATACATATATTAGGATATAGACGTATGTCTTACGTCTCTAATGAAAAGACACGCTATTCTTATGACACGAATTTTGCGTGTTTCATGATGAATCTCCCTTGTGTCCCCCAAGAAATTCTTTATAGGCATTGATTGATATCTGAAAAACAGGGCGTAGTCACGTTCCAAAAGCCATTCACTAAAGGGCACTTCATATTCAATATGTTAAAAACAACAACAACATCCGTAACCCAGTATGCACTCAGTGAACCTTCTATAATATTAGTGTATTGATTGTTCTTTGGCAAAAACATCACGAAGAAACTTGTGGCTATGATGTTTGAATGTTATTAAAATTAGATTTAGTGTGCTAAGATTATTCTTGAAGTGCTATTATATAATGCACTTTGCCAACATCCAGCTCTCCAGTGGCACAGCGGACTTACAACGCTAGAATCAGGGTTTCAATACCCGTGATGGGCAGAGCACAAATAGCCCATTGTGTAGCTTTGTAGTTAATTACAAAAAAAACAAAAAACATACACTAGAGAACTATAGCGACGCTAAAATAAATTAATAAACTAGCTTTCACTTCTTCATCAAAACTTGGTGTCAATCTTCATTTCAAAGATTTTCACTACAACTTGGCTTTGGATGATGTCTTCGGAAAATTGGAGTCGCTTTGGTGTGACTTACCGAATGTTTGCAGATACTTGCTGCACTGGGTTGAAAATTATTCATAAAACTGTCCCCCCCCCCCAGTGGCACAGCGGAATGTCTACGGACTTACAACGCTAGAATCCGGGTTTCGATACTCGTGGTGGGCAAAGCACAGATAGCCCATTGTGTATCTTTGTGCTTAATTACAAATAAACAATAAACATAAGACTGTTCAACTTTAAAATAGAACTAAATAATTAAAGACGTCATTAAATAAATAATGGTTTTAATTTAAATGGAGCAAAGGAAACGACGATCAACATTTATCTTCTTATATTTAATATATCCAATTATTGTTGTTTTCGTCGTGCAAAGCTATACAAATGGCGCTACCTGCATTCTGTACACCGAGAGGAATCGGATGTCTGATTTTAATGCTGTAAATCCGCAATGTTACCGCGGATTGTAATCCCATTACTTACTCCACCAGATATGCTAGATGTAGAAAAATTTAAAGAAATTTTAAAACTTTCTGAGGTAAGATTACTTCACTAGAAACAATTATATATTTAAAGAGCCAAAAGTATTCATTTGTTGGAAATTAGCGTGCACAGGCTAGGAATTCTAGAGTTCGTGGTTCGTAACTCGTTGCCCAAAACACGCGCTTCGCACTTTGGGGACGTGTGCTACAAGAGTAATGGGCACATCTCACTATTTGTTCAAGTAAGAGTTCAGGGTGGGTGTTTTTGATTAACTGTCTTCCTTCTAGTCTATCAACTCAAAATTAAGTAGGGCTATGCGCAGATAGGTTTTTGTGTAATCTAGTGTGAAACTAATAAACGACTCAACAATAATATCTGTTTGTCAGTGTGTAGAAATTATCTGTGCGTATCAAAAGCAAGTATTGGAGAAAATACAAACAACAAACAAACATGATGTTAGTAGTATATATCTCAAATGATTACTGTAAACATTAAACTTATATATCATACAGTATCTTACCAAGGCATCATCCAGGTTGCAAAAAATGGGATTTTTCTCAATTTTCAAGAACCCACATCTCTCCTCTAATTCAGAGAAGATGAAATTCTCTTTCTTTTTTTTTTTCACACGCAATTTTTTCACGTTGATTAGTTCTTGCCTCTGGTATCGGTCCTAACAAGCACTTTTGACGTTGATTAGTTCTTGCCTCTGGTATCGGTACCAACAAGCACTTTTGACGTTGATTAGTTCTTGCCTCTGGTATCGGT
>NW_013671409.1:49236-54049 GCF_000517525.1 Limulus polyphemus | reverse complement strand
CTTTATTTTTTATCGTTATAAAGAGCACTTAAGTAAGTAAGGAAACCGTAAAGTGCGTTGTTTACAACATGAAGAATACTTAAGAAACTGAGTAAACAGTAAAGTGCGTTGTTTACAAAATAAAAACATTTAAGTAACTTAGTAAATCGTAAAGTATGTTGTTTACAACATAAAGAACTATTAAGTAACTGAGTAAATTGTAAAGTGCGTTCTTTACAAAATAAAAGCATTTATTAAGTAACTGAGTAAACCGTAAAGAGTGTTGTTTGAAAAATAAAAGCACTCAAGTAACTAAGTAAACCGTATGATGTGTTGTTTACAATATAAAGAGCACTCAAGTAACTAAGTAAACCGTAAGGTGTGTTGTTTACAATATAAAGAGCACTCAAGTAACTAAGTAAACCGTATGATGTATTGTTTAGAATATAAAGAGCACTCAAGTAACTAAGTAAACCGTATGGTGTGTTGTTTACAAAATATAGAACACTTTTGTAACTGAGTAAACCGCAAGTTATATTGTTTACAATATAAAGAGCACTCAAGTAACTAAGTAAACCGTATGGTGTGTTGTTTACAAAATATAGAACACTTTTGTAACTGAGTAAACCGCAAGTTATATTGTTTACAATATAAAGAGCACTCAAGGAACTAAGTAAACCGTATGGTGTGTTGTTTACAAAATATAGAACACTTTTGTAACTGAGTAAACCGCAAGTTATATTGTTTAGAATATAAAGAGCACGTAAGTAAGTAAAAAAAACCCGTAAAGTCTGCATTATGTATAGAACATCTAGTTTCATGAGAATCATGTCCCTCCATTGTAGCACATAATAGTTTGCTTTATCACAATTTTCATAGGAACCAGAAAGAGTAAGAATATATTACATCATAACTTAAAATAAAGTTGTTGTTCTTTTTTTACATGTTTTAGAAATGTACAGTAAATATTCTAGTACCATCAAGATGTTTTCAACATAGTCGTTAACCTTGTTGCTGAGAGCGTTAGTGGAGAAAACATTTTCATGAGTTTTCGTGATGACTTCGAAACAAAGGAAACGACAAAACTCGAGTAGCTACGTACATAAACCACCACAGTAATCTCTTTATATGAAGCCGCTGAGAAACTTAATAAAAGTTGAAAACAGTTGTAATAATATAAAACTTTTATTTTTTCGACTTAACGAGAACAAGTCTTTGCTCATTCAAGAAACTGATATTCAAACTTTATTAGGTTTTATGGCTACGATTCGTAAAACACCAAACTTGTTATCTTCAAATCAATTTGCAAATTCAAACCTTATCAAACTTCGATAGAGACACCAATTGTGACTGATCGGTTTGTTTCACCATTCCACGTGGTCTGTTACAAAACGCAGACTTCCATGTTACACCACAGAAATGGATTTCTGGAGTTAGCGTCGTAGATAGTGAGTTCTAAGCAAAAAATGGCGAAAGGTGAAATAAAATTTAATACTTTAAAAATGTTATAGAACTGAAAGGAACCAAGATCTCTGCACCCTATTTAATAATTGTTGCGGATCTATACTAATTCTATGTAGCATTACTTTATAGCCATAATTTGTTTGTTTGTTTTAGAGCAAAGCCATATTTGGCTATCTGCTATGTCCACCGCTATGCATCATGGCGGAAAAACTACTGTCCATATCCTCTAGGTAAACGTCCATGGCGCCGCCTACAGGCATCACATGGAAACGATATTTCTGCCATATGCCAGGGTAAGGCTTGGCAATAACTTTGAGTTCCAGAATGACAATGCTACTCAGAGTACACGTATTGTACAGGATTATCTTGACCAGGAGGACGTTGCGTTTAGATTGTAACCGCATTGAGAATTGTAGGGCAGAACTGAGCCAGAAAATGCTTAACCCCAACCCTAAACCAGCTACTTTAGCTGAGTTGCAGGGCCTTCTAGTGAAAATGTGGGATGAAATCACGGTTTATTACATCAATAACCTCATCGACAGCATGCCAAGTCGCCTTGCGGGGTTTTAAAGTACAAGTAGGACCGACCAAGTACTGACTTTTTAATATGCAAATATAACATCAAATTATTATAAATAGCGTCTGTAACCTTGAATCAGTTAACTGATTCAAGGTTACAGACGCTATTTATAATAATTTGATGTTATATTTTGTCATTATATATATTTTGGTAATACTTTGTTGTGATAGGTGAAATGCTGAATTACACATCTTTCTACACGTGTCTTTTAAATTGTTTTTGGTTCTGATAAATCGTTCATGATGTCCATAGAACCTGTCTCATTATAAAAGTTACATATGTAGATGTTTAACATAACATGCATTTCTCAGTTTGACAGCACTAAGTGCATCTGTATCCCACCTCAATAATAATGATCTCATTTGTTAGAAACTTTGCAAACAATTTGGCCAAGACTACATTTAGTATGTAAAACAGGTTTAAATATTTGGTTTAATTAATTAACAATACTTTGTAAAAACAAACTTAAAATATCACTTCGCTGACGCAAATTTCGAAGTGAATTATAGTCGAACATCGGTATGTCGAATATTAGAATACATAACTGATATCGAATTTCGAATTTAGTCCTTCCCTTTCTTTAAGATGTATTGTATCTGTTTGTTTGTTTGTTTCTGAATTTCGCGCAAAGCTACACGAGGGCTATCTGCGCTAGCCGTCCCTAATTTAGCAGTGTAAGACTTGAGGGAAGGCAGCTAGTCATGTTCCAACTCTTGTGCTACTCTTTTACGAACAAATAGTGGGACTGACCGTAACTTTATAACGCCCCCACTGCTAAAAGGGCGAGCATGTTTGGTGGGATGGGGATTTGAACCCGCGACCCACAGATTGCGAGTCGAGTGCCCTAACCATCTGTCCATGCCGGGCCATAATGTACCTAATGTCCTCATTACTTAGGGATCAAACTGAGGTCAAGTTCCTGGCACTTCGACTTATTGATGTTCGATTGTCTGGAATGAATCTCGTGGCTTAATCCAATCTAATACCAACGCAATACGAAAGAGACTTCTTGAAAAAAAAAGAAAGAAGAAACCGTGTAACTTTCAGAAGTGTTTCTATTACTGACTTGATACTTATATGTATTTATATAGACTGAGTACATATAACTAATTTATAAATCCTGTTTAATATAAATACAGTCGTTTTTTTTGACTAATTGCCTTCAATAGCTCAATCTAGATTATCATGCCTGCTAGTTGTCAGATTGTTGTATAAGGTCAAAGAAAACCCCTTGTAACGAAAGGATTAAAAGTAAGCTTTGATCATACACTGTCACCTACGTGGTCATAATAGTCTACATATATACTCAGTCTTGGGATTTAACTTTTTTTCGTGGTAGTTCTCTGAAACTAATTTTTGCTAAAGACAGAAACATGGCTATATCTTTTGTTTCTTATTCTAAGAATGGCAGTAAATGTTAAATACACCTTGGCATTTGTTAACGGAATTCCTAACATGTTTCATTTTGAAAGATTTCCTCCCTGACCCATTTTAGAACCCCAAAATTAACCTTCTTAGAATTTATTTAGCCAAAGTCTGGGACCTTCAGCAATCCTTAAGATGAATGTATCGTAAGAAGCCATTGTAAAACTCCTTTAAGAGTTCTGAATCAAACAGTTACTTTTTTTTTAAATCCTGATAAATCTCGTATAAATTAACAATTCTTTGACTGAACTTAGATATCACTGTTTGTCAATTTGTTAATTATATTAATATTTGCATAATCCATTCATCATTTCTTTTTAGTATGCTATCGTTCTTTTGATACTTTATAAGCAAAGTATTATAATATTGGTTACATATTCAAACTATTGCACTCCCATTATCCGTTGGTGACATATTCAAACTACTGTACTCCCATTATCTGCTGGTGACATGTTCAAACTGTTGTATTCCTGTTATCCGTTGGTGACATATTCAAACTATTGTATTCCCATTATCCTCTGGTGACATATTCAAACTATTGTACTCCCGTTATCCGTTGGTGACATATTCAAACTACTGCACTCCCGTTATCCGCTGGTGACATATTCAAACTATTGTACTCCCACTATCCTCTGGTGACATATTCAAACTATTGTACTCCCATTATCCGCTGGTGACATATTCCAACTATTGTTTTCCCGTTATCCGTTGGTGACATATTCAAACTATTGCACTCCCGTTATCCGCTGGTGACAACATTCAATTGCTCAAGATGGCTAGCTGCCTTCCCTCTAGTATTTCACTGCTAAATTTGGGACGGCTAGCGCAGATAGCCCTCATGTAGGTTTGCGCGAAATTCAAACCAAACCAAATCGGTGATAAATAAGGAATTTGGACTTTATCATTTCTTACTCATGTCTTCTGGAGTTAGTATATATTAATTTTGGTATTTTTGATGAACTTTGTCTCTTCCTGTCATTTTGAGAAATTGTTGAAAATTTTATGTCTTGGAACAGGTACTAAATATTCAGTAAATACAAATTATGCTGGCTTCTATATTAACCTGAGCATTGAGAATGAAAAAAATGACAATGTACATATGACTAAGCAACCTGAAAACACCAGTGCTTATAAAACCACGATTATCCATGCACCTACAAGAGAAAAGTGGTTTCGTATTCTTTCAGTGCACTGAAAATTTGCGAGTCAACATGTGTATCAGATTCCTCCCAAGGTCCGGCATGGTCAGGTGGTTAGGGAGCTCGACTCGTAATCTGTGGGTCGCCCACATGCTCGCCTTTTCAGCCGTGGGGGCGTTATAATGTGACGGTCAATTCCACTATTCGTTGATATAAGAGTAGACCA
>NW_013671409.1:39361-48506 GCF_000517525.1 Limulus polyphemus | reverse complement strand
TTAAATAACTCGGTAATAAAATATAATCTTGACTGCTTTAGTCACATTATTACACGAACATGGCGACAGTTTCAACAGCCTCGTCGCACAGAAATTCAAAGTCGCTGCATCCGGTTACTTAAACCGGTATGTATATCTTCGTATGGAATGATGTGAATATTCCTTTCATTCTCCAGGTATGTGACAGTTGAACAGATTTGTCATGGAAGCAAACTGTGTACACGTGGCATGTCTCGCTTTTCCTGACAGAGATCCCTCTTTGTTATGTTGGGTAATGTTGACAGTGGCACGTGGGTGATTTTTGCCACTGACCTTTGTGTTTGTGGATTCTCACTTGTTACAAGACGCTGCACTTTACTTACGACTTGTTGCAGGTCTTTTTCTCAAAAACCATGGTGCCCCAAATTGATACACATTATTTTATTTTCCAATGCCGTTAAGTACAAGGGATATCCCTATCTTGGGTCCTCCGGTGGAACAGCGGTAAGTCGGCGGACTTACAACGCTAAAATCCGACGTTCGATTCCCCGCGATGGACACAGCAGTTAGTTAGCCCAATGTGGCTTTGCTCTAAAAGAAACAAATATCCCTATCTTGAAAATTCTAAGTCTCAACACAATCTGAGTGTATAGATATCTGCGTCGTAAAAATCTGTTACACATCTTTCTCAAAAGTGATTCATTTTCGGTGATATTATGCAATGTACACATCATAAAACAATGTCATAATGTAATTCTGTTACACCGGCTGTTGTTGCCACGTGACTTGCTGATTTCCATATTCAAAATAGATTCAATTTAACGTACTGAACCTACTGTATAGTCTGACGTTTTGTCGACACTGGAACACCGAATTCGCAATATATAGGGGAACAAGCAACTTGAATAATCATATCAAATTTAAAAAAAACAACAAAAAAATGCATAGTTTGTTCCTCAAGGAGGACAAAAAAAAAAGAATGTTTCAAACCTAACGTTAGCAATATGACTACTTCTGATTATAGAGAAGCATTATGTAGATGTGAAAGATTCCAAGTACTAATGTGTACTTTTCACATCGGTTTGAAGTAAAACATTGTTATAATGTGCATGTGTTATTTACTAGGAGTTTTGAGAGTCGTCTACTTTTTTCTTTCTTTAATAGTGGCATTAAAGCAGGATCAGATAATAAACTGAGTGCCGAGAAGAGACCTAGCATTTTCCTACAAAGTTATTTTATGAAGAGACTTCACATTCTTAATCAAAAAGTCAAGAAGCTAAGAAAGAATGAAACACGCCATGTATTTCTACTGAGACGAATTTACGGATCGTGGGGTCCAAATCGGAAGGAATGAAACTAAACGTACATTATTGGAATTAGTGGTCCATGACATCCCTTGTTGTTGTTGTTGTATCACAATACGAAGTTGTGCGAGGAAATGTATGATCAGGACCTGAAAGTACGTAATAAGCTATCTGTGCTCTGCCCACCACGGGTATCGAAACCTTGTTTCTAGCGTTGTAAGCCCGCAGACATACCGCTGTGCCACTGGGGGCTTGAAGTTAAACTCAAAGCTACATAATGGGATATCTGTGCTCTGCCCACCACGGGTATCGAAACCCGGTTTCTAGCGTTGTAAGCCTGCAGACATACCGCTGTGCAACTGGGTGGCCCAGGAACGGTTTGGTCTACTCTTTACTGTAATTGAAACACATAGTACTACGTTTTTCCAAGTTATTTACACAATCTGACTTTTGATTGAAGTTATAAAATGAATATTATTATAAGCTACTAAACAGTTCTGAAATGAAGTAGAGCTCTATAGGACGAAACAAGATAATCCATGGCCAGTTCAACAAATGTCCAGTTTTTTGTTTTCATAATGGTTAGCATTTTTGTGTTTTTTTTTCCAAGAGTAAACAAAAACGTAGCAGTGATCAAACCCATCGGACTTACAACGCAAGACACCAGGTTTTGATACCCGTGGTGGGCAGAGGACAGATAGCCCATCGCGTAGCTCTGTGTTCGACTTGAAACAAAACAAAAACGATTTAAAAAGTTTTAAAGTTAGACATCAGAAAGCAACTGATAGGAGAGAAATAAAAATCTGAATTATTTTAATATCAATATGTTATACCTCAATCGATTGTTAAAGAACGTCGTCTTATCGTACTTAGCAAAAAGCGAACCTGAATCATCGACGTTCCAGTTCGATATGTAGATGTAGAAACTTAGTGGGTTTGCCCATAATACTGTGTTATCGCTTTTATATTAAAATAATCTAGAAACACGTTTTAGATCCATACTCTGCAAGCTTAATAAAGTAGGTGTCCAGATTTTTTTTCTTACTTCGTCAGTTACCTTCAGTAGTCAGTTAGGCGCTCTTTGATCTCCGGTCTACCAATCTTGTAATAATCAGTCTTTGAAATGTTCACTCATTTTTTTATTTTTCATTTTGACAAATGTTTTTGTGTCTTTGTTAAACTTTGTGCAAAGCTATACGTGGGTTATCAGCATTAATCTTTCACTGAATAGAAGGCAGGCATCTAGTCGATATTATCTACTGCCAACTCTTGGGCTTCTTTTGTCACACTAAATAATGAGTTTTGTTAAGCACTATTTTAATACACAAACGGTCCCAGAAAGTGGAGCCTAATTTTCGGGAGCAATAACGGGACACGAACCATGGAACCTCAGATACACAGATCGTTAAGTTAAAATGTTTCATAAATGGCTGGGGGGTGGGGTTGAAAACACAACCATCACCATCAAGAACCGGTGGCTTAGCGGCAAACTTGAGGGCTTATAACACTATAATTCGGGTTTCGATAACCGTTAGGCCAGAGCACAGATAGACCATTGTGTAGCTTTAGGCTTAATTACAAATGAACAATGAATTTTGTTATCCTATCTTATAGTAGAGCAGATGCAACGCAAAACCACTTATTAGAAAAACGCTTAATGTCCGTTATTTGTCCGTTAATTCAACAATTGATACAACTAGTCAGAGAAAGAGCTAGTTATTCAATCACATCAAACACTGGACACAAGAGTACCATTATATCAAGCACTGAACGCAACAATACGATCACATCGAACATTGAGTACAACAATACCTTCACAATAAACACCATAATTCGGTCAAATCGAATAGTAAACACAACAATATGAACAATATAAAAAAAAGGCAATAAGACAAGCATCTTATAGCATATAAGCTCTTGCACTTCAATGACATTTTCGCGCTATCGCTAAAACAAGATTGATAACCGTTCCATATCTTTATCTTATTATTGATTTTGCAGTTTGACATGGAAACGTTGATTGATAATCGATTTTCGTGAATTTCTTTGGAGACCAAGATCATTCATTGCTGACTGCATTTAAAGTAAATGCTAAAACGTCTGAAACATCGGCGATTTTTTTTAAAGTTTTCGGTCACCGACCTCTATGATGCTCTCGTTTTGTGCTTACGATGACTTTCTCGAAACTAAGGTTTCTTTCGGCAAAACTCTTAAAATGATATCTAGTGATGAAACGGAAATGCTAAAAAATATACTATTTTAATCATGAGACACCCTAAAACTTGTCACATTTAGCACTTAAAATTAATATTTGTTTGTTTTGGAGCAATACCACAACGGACTCTCTGCCGTGTTCACCGCGAGGAATCGAACCACGGATTTTGGTATTGTAAGTCCGTACACTAACCGGTACTTTTGTGTATAATGAGAAAACCTAAGGAGTGTAATACCCCATAGTCTGTACTTGAGGAAAACAGTTTTATTCAACATTATCAACTATTATTGGTGCTATGTTCCTATCAATTTAGATAAATTATTAACTGTTATTTAACTTATTTTTATCAATTTCTCAAGTTTTATGATCTTTTGTGTTCACGCGTTTTGTGTAAATGATAAATTCTAGTGAATATAATGGAAACATTAGTTTCTTTTAGCTCAGATCCAAACAATAAGCTATCTGCGGTTTCTTCATCAGAGGGAATCCAGCTCCGGATTGTAGCGTTGTAAGTTCCTAATCTTACTGCTGAGTCAGTGAGGACCTCTTTGAAACTTATACTACCACCCTTGTCGGTCAACAGTAAGTTTATAGAATTACAATGCTAGAATTCGCTGAAAAAAATCTTTTAGACAAAATGACTTAACACTGGTTTTTTGTTTATATACAGAAAACAACAACAACAACAACAAAACGTTATATTAGTTAGTATTGATTGGGAAGCAATATAACTGTAAGGTATTTCTTGCTGTAACTAAAAACTGGACGATCCTGTTTCAAATTACGAAAAACCTTTGCATTAAGAACTTGAAACATAATATGGTGTAAAACCATGTAGAACGGTTTGGTTTGAATTTCGTACAAAGCTATTCGAGAGCTATCTGCGTTAGCTGTCCCTAATTTAGCAGTGAAGGACTAGAGGGAAGGCAGCTAATCAACATCACCCACCACCAACTCTTTGGCTATTCTTTTACCAACGAATAGTGAGATTGACCATCACATTATAGGACCTCACGGCTGAAAGAGCGAACAAGTTTGGTGGGACGGGGATTCGAACCAGCGAACCCAGAAATTGCGATTCGAGCGCTCTATCTACTCAGCCATGCCATACCAGGCCCCATATGTAACGAAATTATCAATTCATTTAGATTAGTGTGTTTTTTATTGCAAAGCCACATCGGGCTATCTGCTATGACCATAGAAGGGAATCGAACCCCTGATTTGAGCATTGTAAATCCGAAGACTTACTGCTGTCTCATCGGGGGACTTCCCTTAGGTGTTTACTTTATTTTTGAGATCAGTAAAACAGATGGTTATTCTTGAAAATAGGTAGAAAAAAATAAATGCTATCCTGTTACAAAATTGAACCTGAACTCAAGATAAACTTATTTGAATTTTTAGTCTGAAGAGTAACTGGTTTCCACTATTCTGACTAATGTGTTGTTTAAGCCGAAAATATAATTTACTTTTTAATAACACACATCTCGGACATTTAATAAATTCGATAAACTTGGGCATTTCTGAGAAAAAAAATTACTTTTCAATAACACACTTCTCGGACAATTAATAAATTTTATAAACGTGGGCATTTCTGAGAAAGAGAATTTACTTTTTAATAACACACATTTCGGACATTTAATAAATTCGATAAACTTGGGCATTTCTGAGAAAGAAAATTTACTTTTCAATAACACACTTCACGGACAATTAATAAATTTGATAAACTTGGGCATTTCCGAGAAAGAGAACTTACTTTTCAATAACACACTTCACGGACAATTAATAAATTTGATAAACTTGAGCATTTCCGAGAAAGAGAATTCACTTTTCAATAACACACTTCTCGGACATTTAATAAATTTGATAAACTTGGGCATTTCTGAGAAAGAGAATTCACTTTTCAATAACACACTTCTCGGGCATGTAATAAATTTTATAAACTTGGGCATTTCTGAAAAAGAGGAGAACACAGTCGTAGTGTTGTACTTAAATTTCAATTTCATTCTGGCGCAACAAGAAACAAAGTAACAAAACATGTTTATTATGCTGCTTCTTATGTCATGCGTATTCAGATACAGATCTGTTTTAAAAGGCTTAGAATAATTTATTTGCAGTTGCTACTGCTAGCTAAAAAGAATCCCGATTATGTAAAATTTGAAATGAAAATCGAGCATAAAACATGTAGAGGTCGCTTATCACATTACTATCAAGATTTACGTTTTATTTTTTATTTTTGTATGCGTATAGTTATTTTGAAGAGACGTTATGCCTATATAACTTTATGTTTCGTAGAAAGTCACATTAAACTTTTACTTAAATACGTCAACTATCTTTTATTTATAGCCATTTTACGATGAAATTAATAACACGACAAGATAACTTGTCATATCGTATTCTGTAAGAACAGCTTTCTTTGTAAAATTTATTCCTGTTCGTTTTATAAAACGTACATGAGAATTTACAGAAGTTGATTTACTCATTCATTTTTCTCACTTTACAAATTATTTAGATTTACTTACGTGTTCCAGACTAGACCGTCTACAGACTATTATTGGATGATTTTATTCCTCTATTGCCCCGCCTCCCAGTAGCACAGCTAGAATCCGGGTTTTGATGCCCGTGATGGGCAAAGCACAGATAACCCATTGTGTAGCTTTGTGCACAATTATAACAAACAAACTTTCACTCAAATTAAATGACCTTGAGTCATAGGTTTTGGTTTTGTTTGTTGATAACCGCAAAGCTACATAATAGACTCTCTCCGCTGTGTCCACCACGGGGATCGAACCTAGAATTTTAGTATTTAGATTACCACTAAGCTGATTGGGGGCATTTACCCGAATAATTTCTTTTTTCAGCGAAATAATGGATTTTTTTAAACGCCTACCAATAAACCGCCCTCCCCCCAGGGGCACAGCGGCATGTCTGCGGACTCACAACGCTAAAAATCGGGTTTCGATACCCGTGGTGTGCAGAGCACAGATAGCTCATTGTGTAGCTTAACTTCAAACAAACAAACAAATAACTCTCTATTTTCATGCTTCATGTTACTTTTTTTTTATACAGAATTTCACTATCTTTTTTTTCAGTAGTCGAGATTCTGGAAGATGGCACGATAGCTCGACTTTTCATAAAACGTCATAAACAGTAAAAAAAAGAAATAACTCATAGAGATGTAAGGTTAAGTTTGCCCACATATTATTGATCATGCGTGATCACGTATTTCTCAAAGTTTCTCGAAGTAGTTTACAAACACCATGGTTCAGTGAATAACATGATAGTCAAGCTGGAAGATGAAGTCTGGAATTTTTCTTATTGCATTACAGAGTCGTGAATTTGGGCATATGTTTAAGACTTTGTCAAATCAATCTGACATTCATACAGGCCATGCTGGGTATTTTAAATAGTTTTTGGCTTTGTGGATCCGACTCCTAGATAAGTGAAACGAACTCGGTTTTTCCCTTACTGTTACTCATCCAATCACAAATGTGGTCATTCGAGGTCACTTTAAATTTCCACCTATAACCACAAAAAATATGAAATTATAAAGAAATGAACGTCGCTCGACCGAAACGTTCACAACGCTTATCTCTTTTTCCTACAACGCTTCGGTTTTTATTTCAGAAACCGGTTGTAAGCCAACTAAAAACAATAGATCCGGTTGTAAGCCAACTATAAAGAACAGATCCGGTTGTAAGCCAACTAAAAACAATAGATCCGGTTATAAGCCAACTATAAAGAACAGATCCGGTTGTAAGCCAACTAAAAACAATAGATCCGGTTATAAGCCAACTATAAAGAACAGATCCGGTTGTAAGCCAACTACCATGCTGTAGCTGTTGTGCTTCGTGTAACAAGCAAGCATAGTTTGTTTGTTTTGAATTTCGCGCAAAGCTACACGAGGGCTATCTGCGCTAGCCGTCCCTAATTTAACAGTGAAAGACTAAAAGGTAGGCAGCTAGTCATCACCACCCACTGCCAACTGTTTGGCTATTCTTTTTACCAACGAATACCGTCACATTATAACGCCCACACGACTGAAAGGGCGAGCAAGTTTGGTGTAACAGAGACTCGAACCCGCGACCCTCAGAATGCGAGTCGAGCGCCCTAACCACCTGACCATGCCGGGCATCTTGGTTAGTTATTAACATGTCTACCGTCTCTACTACCTACGTTATTTATTTTTTTTGCTTGTTAATTGTTTTGAGCTTTTTGCTTTAATTATTCTCGTTGTTCGTTTACTTTATTTTCATGATGAGTTCATTCTATTGCAGTAAATGTTAGTAACGCGCCAGACCTTAAAGTTATTTTACTATTATTAGAAATTTATTCCACTCGGCTGTTGGCTTTTACTACTGTACTGTATTGTACGTTATTTATATAATCAACCCACAATTATTGATTGCAAGTATGTTTGTTTGGAATTAAGCACAAAGCTACACAATGGGCTATCGGTGCTCTGCCTACCACGGGTATCGAAACCCGGTTTCTACCGTTGTAGGTCCGCAGACATACCGCTGTGCCACTGGGGGGCAATTACAAGTATGTAAAATGTCTTCATAATAATACAAACCCTTTCCTTAATCTCAACAATTGTGTCCTTAATCTCAACAATTGTCTTAAAGTTATTCAAATCAAAAGAGTTATTTAATGAATGTTTGTGTAATAATGTGACTTAACAGTCAAAATTATATGTTATTACTGAGTTATTTAATGACATGTTCGTGTAATAATGTGACTAAAGCAGTCAAGATTATATTTTATTACCGAGTTATTTAATGACATGTTCGTGTAATAATGTGACTAAAGCAGTCAATATTATATTTTACTACCGAGTTATTTAATAACATGTTCGTGTAATAATGTGACTAAAGCAGTCAATATTATATGTTACTACCGAGTTATTTAATAACATGTTCGTGTAATAATGTGACTTAACAGTCAAGATTATATTTTACTACCGAGTTATTTAATAACATGTTCGTGTAATGATGTGACTTAACAGTCAAGATTATATGTTATTACCGAGTTATTTAATGACATGTTCGTGTAATAATGTGACTAAAGCAGTCAATATTATATGTTACTACCGAGTTATTTAATAACATGTTCGTGTAATAATGTGACTTAACAGTCAAGATTATATTTTACTACCGAGTTATTTAATAACATGTTCGTGTAATGATGTGACTTAACAGTCAAGATTATATGTTATTACCGAGTTATTTAATGACACAGAAACTGTCGTTCTCTTTTGCTAGATGGCTTATGAAAAGTCCGCAGGGAAGAGGGGTATGCCTTATGCATGACAGTCTTACGACGACGGAGCCTTTTAGGCTTAACTTAACTTAATTAACCTAGGTACTTATATGCTAAAAAAAAAAGATTTTTGCTGCAATGTAATAACCATACTCAAACTAACTATAATAAAAATATAGCGTTACCATTTGGGTGAAAACAAACTTTTAGACTTGTATGATACTCACAATGACACATCAGTATAAACCATCACAAAGTTGTTAGAATAACACTGCATATCCCAACAGAAGTGTAAAGTTTATTGGAAGTTGGCATACAACTTATAACGTTTGAAAGACCTATTCCTGAAACTACAAAGTATTTTGAAGAAAATGTTTGTTTGTTTGTT
>NW_013671409.1:32700-38357 GCF_000517525.1 Limulus polyphemus | reverse complement strand
ATGACATGTTCGTGTAATAATGTGACTAAAGCAGTCAAGATTATATTTTATTACCGAGTTATTTAATGACATGATCGTGTAATGATGTGACTTAACAGTCAAGATTATATTTTACTACCGAGTTATTTAATGACATGTTCGTGTAATGATGTGACTTAACAGTCAAGATTATATGTTATTACCGAGTTATTTAATGACATGTTCGTGTAGTGATGTGACTTAGCAGTCAATATTATATGTTATTACCCGCCTTAACTGATGGTATTGTTTGAGCTGATAAAATAAAGTAAAACTATCTACAGCTGCATTATTCTGTAGTTTGTAGTAGGAAAATTAATGCATTTTTTTTCGTATAGGTTCTGTCTTCTTGAAAAGACGCTTATCAGCTTCGTATTTGAAACCCGGCGTCTTGTTTTTATACGTGATTGACGTGCTCATTATTTCCTATGGTTGACAACCAGATATCTCGCGAACGTGAAATGATCACTTCTTGGACATAATGATCACTTCATGGACTTAAGGAACACTTAATGATCACTTCATGGACTTACGAATGACTTTATGGACTCAACGATCACTTTATGGAGTTAATAATTACTTCATAGACTTAAGGATCACTACATGACTTAAAGATGACTTTATAGACTTAAGGATCACTTTAGGGAGTTAATGATTACTTTATAGACTTAATGCTCACTACATTGACCTAAGGATTACTTCAAGAGGTTATGGAGCACTTCATGGACTTAAGGATCATTCCATGGACTTAATGATCAATTCATGGAATTAAGAATGAATTTATGGACTCAAGGATCATTTTACGTAGTTATTAATTATTTCATAGACTTAATGATCATTATATGGACTTAATGATCACTTCATGGCTTTAAGGATGATTTTATAGACTTAAGGACTACTTTATAGACTTAATGATTATTTTATAGACTTAAGGACTACTTTATAGACTTAATGATTATTTCATAGCCTTAAGGACTACTTTATAAACTTAATGGTTATTTCATGGACCTAAGGCTCACTTTATGGACTTAAGGATTAATTCAAATGTAAATAAAGTTCACTTGTAGTTTAATTTCCGTTTTTGTTCTATTAGAATTCGGTAATTTACAAAGATCTGTTCTTTGTACTCAAGAAAATTCATCTTTACCGGTTCAAATCTTGCCTGAATATATATATATATATATATATATATATAAAACCATTGAACTGTTCCAAAGCTGCGACACTATGATAACGAAGAAACGAAATCAAACTTTTGCTAGATCAACGAAGCTTTGTTAGGAACTTCTGATGTAAAAGATGCCATAACAATGCGTATTAGAAGTACAATTAACTTTTACGTTTATGAGGGTAATTCCGTATAACTAACTCATTGAAAATACTTAATGTTCCAGATCAATGCTCCAGAAACTAAAGCCTATAATAATTAAAATCATTAGTTAGCAGCCCGTAACACCTCTTCTAAACAAATCACCGTAACCTTTTATTCTAGTAGTTCTGAAGCTAAGTGTTGATAATTTATTATCTTGAGTAAATAAAACATGCAATTTCTGGGGTTTTGAAAATGTTTTACTGGCAAATGAAACTAGAGTGAAAAACAAAAGAAAGCCACTTGAGTAGAGAGAAGTTAAAGAAACTTAGATGGAAGTTAACTCAAGCGAATGATGGTTGCAGCCACGTATATATATGTATATGAATGTTTGTGGACGTGGACGAATATCTTAAACTATTCACGATATGCATTTTCTAACGCTGACTGTGTAAGTTATAATTTATTTTGATTGCTATAAACTACTCATTTCCTATTTTTTTTTTATAAACGAACTACATTTGACAGAAAATATCCATTATGATGTAATTTTGTGTTAGTTTTACATAACTGAAGTTTTATAATTTTAAGTTTGTTTCTCTAATTTTTTACCGCATACTGCATATATATATATCTAAATATCTCTAATTGAACATTTTTTTAAAGTAGAGTTATCCCTCTTTTAAAACAAACGCTCAGTAGCAGAATTGAACTTAAAATGGTAAATACATATGGTAAGTACATAGTAAATGGTAGATACATATGGTAAGTACATGGTAAATGGTAAATACATATGGTAAGTACATAGTAAATGGTAGATACATATGGTAAGTACATGGTAAATGGTAAATACATATGGTAAGTACATGGTAGATACATATATTACCATATGTATCTACCATGTACTTACCATATGTATCTACCATGTACTTACCGTATCTACCATGTACTTACCATATGTATCTACCATGTACATATAGTAAGTACATGGTAAATACATATGGTAAGTACATGGTAGATACATATGGTAAGTACATGGTAGATACATATGGTAAGTACATGGTAAATACATATGGTAAGTACATGGTAAATAGTAAATACATATGGTAAATGGTAAAAACATATGATAAATACATGTGGTAAATACCTGGTAAATGGTAAATGCATATATAGCGCCATTTTACAAACTAATAAAGTTCAGGAAGTAGTAAACGTTGCAGTCAGCATATTCCATTATTTTATGTTAGTCACATTTGGACTAAATAATGGAGTAATACCAATTGAGAAAGTTCAGGAAGTAGTAAACGTTGCAGTCAGAATATTCCATTATTTTATGTTAGTCACATTTGGACTAAATAATGGAGTAATACCAATTGAGAGAGTTCAGGAAGTAGTAAACGTTGCAGTCAGCATATTCCATTATTTTATGACTGTATGAAATGGGGTGAAGTGTCTTGCCCAAGGACACAACAGCATAAAGTGGAACAGCCTCGAACTCACAACCAACCGACTACAAGTCCAAAGCCACTGAGCCACGCTTCCCTTTTATAATAATATTTTTTTCTGTGTTTGTGTTTCTCTGGGTACTCATCTCTAAATACACAGAGCGCCCTACGTCGCAGACAGCATTTGTTGTTTTGGTATAATACCAGTTATTTACACCGTTTACTTAGAAGGCGTTGTTAATGGACTGCATCGGTCTGAGAAGTGTTTTGGATAACGTTTCGGGCTTTATCACGAACTTCCTACACTCTATAACAGGTTCGGGTCCGTTTCGGAAGAAAAGCTGATTTTAACTATTTTGATGATTTCTTAAGGTAGAGTTAAAAACCAAAAACTCATGTTATAAAATCAGCATTTATAATCCTTCACAGAAACTCCAAAGGCAACATGTCGCGAACATTTACGTGCTTCTTCCCGGGTAACAGACTTTGAAAGATTGTGTAAGAAACGGCGCCCTTATGTACATTTTTTTTTCGACTTTTTTGAAATTCTGCAGTGGAATTTACTAAGTTTAAACGAAAGATGACGCTGAAATCGATATTGTTGTCCCCCCCTTTTTTTTGTCTCTGAGTTATTATTTACTCCAAAAATAATGAGGTAGATTAGTCCTAAAATTACTATGTAACATATGTCATATAATATTATATAAAACAATAGTATATGTGTGTGGTGCTAAAGTCGATATTTATAGTACGAATAGTTACCTTAAATGTCTTACACACCCTGTCTACTATCGGCCCGGTGGTTAGGGTGCTCGACTCGCAATCTGTAGGTCGCGGGTTCGAATCCCCTTTACACCAAACGTGCTCAACCTTTTAGCCGTGGGGGCGTTATAATGTGACGGTCAGTCCAACTATTCGTTGGTAAAAGAGTAGCCCAAGAGTTGACGGTGAGGGGGGGGGGGTGATGACTAGCTGCCTTCCCTCTAGTCTTACACTGCTAAATTAGGGACGGCTAGCGCAGATAGCCGTCGTGTAACTTTGCGCGAAATTCTAAAAAAACCAAAACCGAATTCTAAATATACATAACCTATACGATCTCGTTGAAACTGCTAACGTAAGTGTAGAATGAAAACAAACACTTTTGAGATTAAATTCTTATTTATTGTGCTGACTCATATTAATACACAAAAGTATATATATATATATATATATAATTAATGTTTTCGGTATTAGAATGATGAAAGTGCCCAAAGATTTTAAAAACCACTTAAAATTATTTTTTAAAAGTTAATGATTTTATCTGTAGGTGAAAGGACTAACATTTTTTTTTTTTAGATTTCTAAAGTTTCGGGATTTATCTACAACAGATAAGGTCGAATAAACGTGAATAGTTAAATAAATAACTAAACACTATATTTTATTTAAACACAAAACTCAGGCGTGGGTGTCTCCGATTTACATATGCTGACAACAGAAGGAGGACAGCAGCATCCGCCGCCTACATGCCTTCTCTTAATCAAACAGCGGGATACACTGTCATTCTTATAACGAGCCCACATCTGAATGTGCGGAACGTATTCAGTGGCATAATCACGGGTTTGAACCTTGGATCGTCTATCCATAACCCGTTACGCTAATCATTGGACGATGCCCATCCAGCAAGACCATGGAGTGAACTGAAATATTCACATTTTCATAAAGCATTATGTTGGAAAAGGGGTTAAAATATTCTGATGAAAAAGTATCTTCTGATTACAAATTTCATTTCACACATATATATATATATATATATTTGTTGGTGCGTTGTAGAACAAAGCGAAATTGGGGTGTGTTTCGAAGTTGGTAAACTGACCGCTGACCAACCGGGGGACTTTATTTGTGTCTTACATAACATAGTGAACTGGTCGTCTGGTCGTTTACCTAGAAACAATTGTTACCAACTACAGCCTAATACCAATTTTCGTCTGGTTAGGCCCTATTTTTAGGGTTAAACGACCATACTATTGGGAATAGAGCGAAATGCCAGTAAGGGTTAATTGAAACGTACTTATGTACGTTTTATAGGATGAAAGTACGTGATGAGACACGAGACAGAATAGCTGATGAATTCATTATACAACTTGATCATGTCACGTGACCTTAGATTAGGAGTTCAACATAATCAGGATAGAATGATGTTTTGGTTTTTATTTCAAACTTCTAGCGACTATTTCTTTTTCTACTATTAACAAGAAATCCGGACTTTGTCACGGTTGTTGGAATTATTTGATTTTTTATAATAATTCCCACTTTTCCATTTGGAAATTTGTTGTAAGTAGCTGTTTGAAATAATTAAAATGTTGGTGCTTAAATCGGGTTGGATCATTTATGGCCTTTTACTTCTTTATCGACAGCATTCAACCATGTTAAAATAATCATCCTTCCACCATGTTAAAATAATTAGCATTCCACCATGTTAAAATAATTAGCATTCCACCTTGTTAAAATCATCAGCATTCCACCGTGTTAAATAATCATCCTTCCACCATGTTAAAATCATCAGCATTACACTGTGTTAAAATCATCATCCTTCCACCATGTTAAAATCATCAGCATTACACTGTGTTAAAATCATCATCCTTCCACCATGTTAAAATCATCAGCATTACACTGTGTTAAAATCATCATCCTTCCACCATGTTAAAATCATCAGCATTCCACCATGTTAAAATCATCATCCTTCCACCATGTTAAAATCATCAGCATTCCACCATGTTAAAATCATCAATATTCCACCGTGTTAAAATAATCATCCTTCCACCATGTTAGTGCCTGGCATGGCCAGGTGGATAAGGCGCTCGACTCACAATTTGAGGGTCGCGGGTTCGACTCCGCATACCACCAAA
>NW_013671409.1:12936-31889 GCF_000517525.1 Limulus polyphemus | reverse complement strand
CATCCTTCCACCATATTAAAATCACCATCCTTCCACCATGTTAAAATCATCAATATTCCACCGTGTTAAAATAATCATCCTTCCACCATATTAAAATCACCATCCTTCCACCATGTTAAAATCATCAATATTCCACCGTGTTAAAATAATCATCCTTCCACCATATTAAAATCACCATCCTTCCACCATGTTAAAATCATCAACATTACACTGTGTTAAAATAATCATCCTTCCACCATGTTAAAATCATCAGCATTACACTATGTTAAAATTGTCATTATTTTACCATGTTAAAATCATCAGCACTTCACTATGTTAATATAAATTCATGCAACACCCTGTTTATTTCAAGTAATTTAAGTATATTTTGATTTTGTTTTGTGTGAGAGGAGATTATTAGAACACACCAGGTTGTTTAAACTTCTATATATAGAACACTTGAGATCATCTCAATTAATGTCTTGTAGAAGTTGTATCTATGCGGCTTCTAATTATACCTTCGTGTGTTGTTACTACGTGCTTTATATTGTCTATCTCATCAAACAAACATTTTAGACAGAAATGACTAATTTATACTGCTCGTATCAAAGTATACTATTCACGTAATCTGCATAACGCTTCTTTACACAAGTTTTCTAATAATTATTATATCTCAATTTAAAGCACAGTTTAGTGAAAGTAAAGACAGAATGTTTCCAAACAACGATCCCGTAACTAGGCAACATTCAACAATCCCGTAACTAGGTAACGTTTTCTAGAAATCACTAACTGATATGTTTACGAGTCATTTGTTTTAAGCGCTTCAGATTCGCCCATTCTTAACGTTTATCAATTAATTTCGTCCAACGTAGTGAATTGTCTGTGCAGTTTCCAAGTGTATAACATAGTCAAGATTCTAAATATATATATATATATATATTTTTTTAAGTATAAGGATTATGAAGAAGACGTTAGTGACGTTATTCGATAACTTGTTTGTTTGTTTGGGATATTCACACAAAGCTACACAAGGGCTTTTTATGGTAAACGTCCCTAATTTTGGATTGATAACCAAGAGAGAGATAGTGGCGAGAGGGATTATTCTACACGAATAGTGGGATTTATCTATCACTTTTATAACACCCGAGCTCCCAGAGTATAGATCGCAAATTTTGCGCCAACAGGACGCAAACATGGACTCCCGAATTCATAGATTGGCACGCTAAGTAATAGGCAACGCCCAGCCATATTTGATAACATAAATATACAATATAACAATGTTTACTTAATATCTGACTTTTCTCTTTTTACTATATTTGATTTTTTTAATCTGATTTTATAAACTTTTCTAAGTCTCTTCGAAATGTTTATCTTCACGCCTGAACGCAAGTTATAGAGTTAGAAAACACAAATTATCTCTATGAATATATAATATTCTTTAAGGTTGTTCACACAAATATTTAAGCCGTTATGTTAGCTTAATGAAAAGAAACTTTAATGAAACTTTGTTTTGATTCAATTATTTGATTTGCGGACTTACAACGCTAGAAACCGGCTTTCGATACTAGTGGTGGGCAGAGCACAGATAGCCCATTGTGTAGTTTTGTGCTTAACTTCAAACAAACAAACAAACAAAACTGTTATTCGAATACAAAAAAAAATTTGACGTATTCGGTGTGTGTCACAATGTGCTTGCACGAGAGCAAAAGTTGCATTCCACCTACCGGAATTAAACACAAACTTTTCGAAATATTAAAATAGGCATTTGAACGTCCCGCGTTTTTCGAAGTACTGTGTGTGGGTTAGAAACAGCTTTTGAATGATAACTCCAAATATTTTTTAACGTCAGAAAAAAAAAAAGAGAGCTGAAAATATTTTAGGTTTAAAACTAATTTCGATGGTTGATATTTATTAGCACCCACGAATGATTTGTTTGTTTTTGAATTTCGCGCAAAGCTACACGAGGGCTATCTGCGCTAGCCGTCCCTAATTTAGCAGTGTAAGACTAGAGGAAAGGCAGCTAGTCATCACCACCCACCGCCAACTCTTGGGCTACCCACGAATGAGCTGTCGAATTAAGCAAAATTCAACGTAACATTACCAAGAAAATTAAGTTGTTGGAACTGGTTTATTTTTCACCTCCATTTTAAGGTGTTTGGATGTGTATTTAGACACGCCTCTGTTGTGGTGAATTAAAGCATTATTAACACCATTAACTGGTGTTCTCCGATGGTGAATAATTATTGAACGAACGAACATTCTGTGTGGCTAAGAAAATGCTAGTTAAATGAAAGGCCAAGCAATGCTTTACACATCATAATATAATAACCGAAATCAAACCCCGGTGGGGCAGCGGTAAGTCGTCGGATTTACAATGCTAAAATCAGGGGTTCGATTTCTTTTGGTGGACACAGCACATAGCCCGATGTGGCTTTGCTATAAGAAAACACACACACACATCAAACCTCCCGCGAAAAAAGAACATGTTATGATTTATAAGAAATAAAGTCCTTCAGATAAAGTAGTGACCCAAAGACAATCTTTGATGTTAATACAACACTAGAAGTAACTTTAACAAGATTTCAAAGATAGTGCCACACGTGAAGGAAGAAACTGACCATATTTTCCTTTTACAGTTTATTAAGTCTTAATTCAGCCAATAAGAACATATGCAAATAGCAACTTACTCCATATATACTGTCACCAAGTCTTAATTCAGCCAATAAGAACATATGCAAATAGCAACTTACTCCATATATACTGTCACCAAGTCTTAATTCAGCCAATAAGAACATATGCAAATAGCAACTTACTCCATATATACTGTCACCAAGTCTTAATTCAGCCAATAAGAATAAGTCGGTTACATCGATGCTACAAACATATATTTATTATATATATATAACTTGCTCTCTGCTTTACAAAAAATGTTGCATGTTAATAAGTTTTTACAGTTTCATTCTGAATATGTGTAAACTTTCCTTAGCAAGGCTTTTGAACCTATAGACACTGAATACGAAGTTTAAACTTTCTTAATTAAAAAGTTTTTTTTCAGAGTTTTATAGTTTCCTCTTTTTTAAATTTCCCGGATGAATATTACATAAAATATGCTTATTTATATACACGAAAAATGTTGCCTACCAGATTTTTATTTGTTATTTAGAAATAAAATGTTTTGTTTGTTAATTTTCAATGATCAAAGTACTATTTGGACCTGCCTCCCCCCAGTGGCACAGCGGTATGTCTGCGGACTAACAACGCTAGAAACCGGGTTTCGATACCCGTAGTGAGCAGAGCACAGATAGCCAATTGTGTAGCTTTGTACTTAATTACAAACAAACTAGTTGGACCTACAGATATCCACAATCTACTCGTGTGTTCATCACTACTCGGTTGTCAACTCATAACGACCCGGCATGACCAGGTGGTTAGGGCGAATCACGGGTTCGAATTCCGTTATTAAATTATTATTATACTTTGGTAAAGTAGTAGTCCAAGAGTTTGCGGTTGGTGTTGTTGTTTAGCTCCCTTCCCTCTAGTCTTTCACTGCTAAATTAGGGACGATTGGTGATGTTGATTGGGTCCCTTCCCTCTAGTCCTTCACTGCTAAATTAAAGACGGTTGGTGGTGTTGATTAGCTGCCTTCCCTCTGGTCTTTCACTGCTAAATTAGGGACGGTTGGTGTTGATTAGGTCCCTTCCCTCTAGTCCTTCACTGCTAAATTAAAGACGGTTGGTGGTGTTGATTAGCTGCCTTCCCTCTGGTCTTTCACTGCTAAATTAGGGACGGTTGGTGTTGATTAGGTCCCTTCCCTCTAGTCCTACACTGCTAAATTAAAGACGGCTGGTGGTGTTGATTAGCTGCCTTCCCTCTATTCTTTTACTGCTAAATTAGGGACGGTTGGTGGTGGTGTTGATTAGGTCCCTTTCCACTAGTCTTTCACTGCTAAATAATTCTGTATTATGCCCTACAAGTCAGCCAAGTTGTATTATTGTCTTTGAACCTCTTATTTTTTCAAATATACACATACAGCCTAAATGTTCATATTGGGACTTTATATAAACCAAACCCTGGTTGTGACTGTTCCATTGGCCTGTTTTTGTTTCTTCCAGGTGTCATTTAACCACATTTTCTACATGCTTAGGATCATCGTGTTACTAGAAGATAAATCTATGGAACAGCATTTTTTGATGAAATGACATGATTGATAACAATCTGCTTGTAATTGACAGCTGTCAGGGTGCCATCAATTTTGTGTAGATTTACAAGACCATTAGCTGAGATGCAACCCACACACGTATTGATCCCCCAGCATGCTTCACTCCAGACGTACATTGATCATGGTACCGTTCTCCTCTTTACCACCGAACAAACTATCATTTAATTGTTGGCAACAATTTGAAAAATCTGTATAATGTGTAAGAAAAACACTTCTCCGCTTTTCTCATCCAATTAGTTGAAGTCTTATGTCTATTTTAGCCTTTTTGGATAAATTATCTCTACTAAACAGTACTTTTAATAAACTCACGTTCTCCGAGGTCACTTCGTGGTATTGTGCAAATTATTGTTGTGAAAGTTACATTCAGTGGTATTGTGTATCTTATTGTTGTGGAAGTTACATTCAATAGTACTATGTATCTTATTGTTGTGGAAGTTACATTCAATGGTATTGTGTATCTTATTGTTGTGGAAGTTACATTCAATGGTATTGTGTATCTTATTGTTGTGGAAGTTACATTCAATGGTATTGTGTATCTTATTGTTTGGAAGTTACATTCAATGGTATTATGTATCTTATTGTTGTGGAAGTTACATTCATTGGTACTGTGTATCTTATTGTTGTGGAGGTTACATTCAGTAGTACTGTGTATCTTATTGTTAAGGAAGTTACATTCACTGGTGTTGTGTATCTTATTATTATGGAAGTTACATTCACTGGTGTTGTGTATCTTATTATTATGGAAGTTACATTCATACCTGTACTTACTGGATTGTCATGTATCACATGTACAACATTATCAAGGACCCTCTTCAGTGTTTCTCTACAACTTCTACTGTAACATAAAATTTCGGCTCAGTTTGTCGCATGAAGTGTCTTTTACCAGCAAAGTCTACACGTATGTCATGTAACATTTTTGTTATGGGAGTCACGAGTGTGATCACCACAACACTACTGGGAATAGTATGAAATGCATGTACTTTTAAAGCATTATGCTGATGTGATACTGTCTCATATTAGCTAACAGCCAATCACAGTTAAACCTGTCAACACGTGATTTTACTCCGCTGCATTTACTTTTCATACAACAGAGAGAGAGAAGGTAATTCCTTCATAATTACATTTTATACTCATTTTATTAACATTATCCCTAATCTCTAAACCATAAATTATATCCGTTGTGACATTTTGTGGTAAAATGATAGGCGAAACAAATATGTAGTCTATGAACATGCTTCTCGTGGGGGTTCTCATCTACAGCGACACACAACTGTAATATTAGCTGCCCATCCTTCATATAAAATGTGACTGATCTTCTGTGAACCGATTTAGATATAATAACTGTGAGATAAGCTTTTACAGGCTCCAATGTATTGTATTATAAAAGTGTTCCCTTCTTTAAACATTATTAGATTCTCTTCATGTCGTGATACATGCTCTAAGGTCTAAGTTACTTAGCGACAGGATACTCTGACAAGTGTTTTCTCGTCATTATAATCTGTAATGACGAGAAATGTTTTACCTGCTTGAAAAAAAAAAGATGACAATAAATATAAATAATAAATTGTCCTTTCCAAAAATATTATTTTATTATTTTCATAACATAAAAGTCTTAGAGGTCGTTTTCTACTGCAAGTCTAACACTCTTTCCACCTTGTGGAATCGAATTTTAGGTTTTAGCGTTGTGAATCAGTAAACTTTCTGCTGTTGCAACGGAGGACAAGCTTAATGGACAGTTAAAGAGGAACTATCGAGAGTTTAAATTATTTTCATCACACCAGAAACGATAAAAACTATCACACTCAAGTGAAAAAAATTCACCAATATCGTGATTCATGTTATGGTAATCAATAAAGGTGTTTACCAGCTAACGCTATGTCGGTATTATGTACGGCTGTGTCAAGGGGTTATGTAAACATTCAGCTGAGTAATTAACGTGAAGTCATCTTTGTTTGTTTTTTTTCATTTCGTGCAAAGCTACACGAGAGCTATCTGAGCTAGCCGTCCCTAATTTAGCAGTGTAAGACTAAAGGGCTAATTCTTGGGCTACTTTTTTTTTTTACCAAGAAACAGCAGGAGTGACCGTAACATTATAACGCCCCAGGGCTGAAAGGGCGATCATGTTCGGTGACGGGATTTGAATTCACGACCTGTAGATTGCGAGTCGACGCCCTAACCACTAGGCCCTGGAGTCATTTTAAGGAATTGTTTATCTATAACCTCTTTTATACTTAAAAAATGGCCCCACAGATACCCCATGTTGTAGCTTTGCGCCTAACAACAAGCAAACCGAAAAAAAAACCAACCAAGAAACAAAAATCGACTTGCTGCTCAAGTTACAGTCTGTACATTTCGAAGTAATTAGGGACTGTAATTAAAACTTTGAAATCTGTTTTTAATTGTATTAAAAATAACATTGTTTTAGAAGAATACAATATAGTTTGTTTGGTTTTGAAATTCGCGCAAAGCTACACGAGGGCTATCTACGCTAGCCGTCCCTAATTTAGCAGTGTAAGACTAGAGGGAAGACAACTAGTCTTCACCACCCACTGCCAACTCTTGGGTTACTCTTTTACCAACGAATAGTGGGATTGACCGTCTCTTTATAACGCCCCCACGGCTGAAAGGGCGAGCATGTTTGGTGTGACGGGGATTCGAACCCGCGGCCCTCGGATTGCGTGTCGAGCGCCTTAACCACCTGGCCATGCCGGGCCTGAATACAATATAGAAAGTTCATTAAGTATTTCGAGAATAAGTTCACGGAAAACGAGAAAGGGGTCATAGCATACCAAATTTAACGATTCTGAGAGAGAACACGCATTTAAGTTTCTGTAGTCTCAACCCAACAGCATTAAATAATTAATATAATACATTTCATACAAATAAATTAATCATAAACAGAAGGATCTTACTTCCATTTAATAATAAAAAAAGTCTGTAAAGAATAACTATAATTATTGTTCGAAGCATTACTATATCGCACTAAGTTTGAAATGTTTGAAGACAGCAAATTGAGATACACTGACGAATAAAACAAAACTATCGAAGCACTGTTGAAAGCTTTCATGGCAGTTTTATGTGACATGAAAGAGGCTTCCTTTGTTTCTCGCATGTACGTGATGAAACACCAGTTTAGTACCTGATAATTATTAACCTGGCAGCAGCCTACATAGATCAGAGTTGAATAACGAATGGCACATATTTCCGTAATTAAACACGTAAGCTTAATTATATATTAAGAAACTCGAAGTTTAATTAAGATGAACCGAAAAGAGCGACAGAAATTTGCGAACTTCCAAAAAGAAATATACAGGAACACGACTTCAAGTCTTTCATTATAAGCATTACTTTATCCACAGTAAAGAAACAGACAGGAACACGACTTCAAGTCTTTCATTATAAAGCGTTACTTTATCCACAGTAAAGAAATATCCAGGAACACGACTCCAAGTCTTTCATTATAAAGCGTTACTTTATCCACAGTCAAGAAATATACAGGAACACGACTCCAAGTCTTTCATTATAAAACATTACTTTATCCACAGTAAAGAAACAGACAGGAACACGACTTCCAGTCTTTCATTATAAAGCGTTACTTTATCCACAGTAAAGAAATATACAGGAACACGACTTCAAGTCTTTCATTATAAAGCATTACTTTATCCACAGTAAAGAAATATACAGGAACACGACTCCAAGTCTTTCATTATAAAGCGTTACTTTATCCACATTCAAGAAATAGACAGCAACACGACTTAAAGTCTTTCATTATAAAGCGTTACTTTATCCACAGTCAAGAAATATACAGGAACACGACTTCAAGTCTTTCATTATAAAGCATTACTTTATCCACAGTAAAGAAACATACAGGAACACGACTCCAAGTCTTTCATTATAAAGCGTTACTTTATCCACAGTCAAAAAATATACAGGAACACGACTTCAAGTCTTTCATTATAAAGCATTACTTTATCCACAGTAAAGAAACATACAGGAACACGACTCCAAGTCTTTCATTATAAAGCGTTACTTTATCCACAGTAAAGAAACATACAGGAACACGACTTCAAGTCTTTCATTATAAAGCGTTACTTTATCCACAATAAAGAAACAGACAGGAACACGACTTCAAGTCTTTCATTATAAAGCGTTACTTTATCCACGGTTTAGTACCGTTGTAGTATTTTGAGTTGTCATAAAATCACGTTGTTAACGGTAGCTAGTGGTTAACCCTCAGATGATAAAGTACTCACACGTAGTGCAAGGAGTTTTGGGTTCGATAATATTCGTGGCCGATGAACCCAAAATTCGATTAGAATAACAAACTGTTAAAAACAAAGAAGCTCACTAACACCCAGATCATTTTAAAAGGAAATTATTGATAAATAATTTAAAGGTCAAAGAAACACAAAATGCAAAATTACAGTTTTTCGAGGGAACAATTTATGTGAAGCAATTTAAGATGTATAGTATTTCTTTAGAATAATCGATGTGCAGGTTAAAACATTACAATAATTGATGTGCAGGTTAACACATTACCGAGCAAAGATAAAACTGTACTTTAAAATAATCGATGTGCAGTTTATCACATTACAATAATTGATGTACTGGTTAACACATTACAATAATCGATGTGCAGTTTATCACATTACAATAATTGATGTGCAGGTTAACACATTATAATAATTGATGTGCAGGTTAACACATTATAATAATTGATGTGCAGGTCAACACATTACAATAATTGATGTGCAGGTTAACATATTATAATAATTGATGTGCAGGTTAACACATTACAATAATTGATGTGCAGGTTAACACCTTACAATAACTGATGTGCAGGTTAACACATTATCGAGCAAAGATAAAGCTGTTCTTTAGTGCTCAGTTGTCAAGTGTTTAATATCATTTTGACGATTTGTAGGACTAAATCTACAACTATGTGCCTCTTAATCGATGTGTTAAAACTTAGATTTATCACTATGTACAATTAAAGAAATTTTATGTAATTAGTGACATGACACTGCAAGTGGAACAGCTTGTCAGAAATCTTGACATCAGAGACACATTCGTATGTCCTTTTCAGTCTCACGTTGTCTTTTATCTGTCTCTGATATCAAACTTCTGACAGTTCGTTCCATTTACTGTGATCTTTCACCTCGTGCTACAGAATGTTTAATTCTTTTATTACAAAGCTTTCTACACAGGAAAAAAAGTAAGTATACGAAAACCAACCGTGGTTTCTAACTACTTATAGTTTAATCTGATATTAATACACGGAGATTCAGTTTTTTGTAGGTTAAGTAGGTTTAAGTGTTTGTCTCGACCAATTCTCTAATTAGTAAGTAAGGAAAATATATTCATTATTTTTCAAAGTTTCCCCGTAAGCTCTATTGTTTAGAAATCTACTACTAATAGTACTCAGAAATGATAAATTTGAAACAATAAGCATTTTTACCGAGTTGTTTAAAGTTATTTTGTAGTTTTTAAATGGTAGGATTTTTTAATTTTTTGGAATTTTTTAATATACACGAAAACCTCAACATATTTATCTCACAGATTTGTCTCTTAGTATTACGAATGAAGCGCGTGGAAACTGTCATCTTGGCATCATAGCAAAGATGCAATGAAATACCGAACTTGCTTTTCACACAAACTCCCACGTTTTGTTATTTTCCTAGGAAAACGAGACTGTAAACTGTTACGCATTCATAATTTTGACTTTCAAATATTTCTTAGGAAATACATAATCAACCCCTCACTAAGCTTTTGAGCTAGGCCTATATAAGTTTGTTGATCTATGGCTGAACAATATGAGGTAATGTTCTTGCCTAACTCACGCAAAAATAATCAAAAAAGAGCACTAAAGTTGTGAGTTTTACGTGTATGCAAATAGCAATAAGTAATTACAAAAACAGAGATTCTTAATTAATATGTAAATGAAGTCAAACAGCTGTAATACCGTCCAGTGTACGTATATTTCACTTCTGGCGATAGAATATTACCTATCGTTATATATATATATGTATAGTCAATATGAAACCTCATATACTTTTAATCTTCACAATATAATTCACTTACATAAGTTTTATGCCCGGCTTATTTTTACAACACTTGAATCATCACTTTGGTAAAAGTTAGGATTAGAACGAACACGCATATATAACGTAAGTGGTCGTTAGGAGCTGTCTCAGCTGAACCGAATTTGATTAACTACGTGAAACTGTATTGTAAGGAAGGAAATTACGGTCCTTAGAAGACGAAGGAGAAGTTTACCGAGATAGGAGCACTAAACTGTATTTCGTTTTGTTCACTTGACGACCAATAACGTTACTTTCTGAAGAACAAGTCCTTTTTTTTTTGTTTTCTGTAGCTCGGCAACTAAGGGATTGTATTGAAACTTCTTGAAGCGGCAGATGCTCATGTTTTCAAAACATATAAGATCAAAATTACTGTGTTTTAGCGTACGTAACTGCACCAAATTGAAGTCTGTGTGCGTTGTTGAAGAGATGAATCAATGTGTAATCCTCGTGAGTTCAACTCATATTGAATCTAGACAACTTTGCCCCAACTAAGAAATATTTCAATGACTCTTAGAGAATAATATCTTAAGATATTGTTTCAAAATGTTTAGTATTGTTTTAAGGATGTGAAGAAATGACGTGTTTGTTACAGAAACTGCTCAGAAGTAGCTAGTTATTCTGTGCTTAGACTAATGGTAAACAGTTCATTATCGGAATGATTGTTTAATTAATTTGTTTGTTTGTTTGTTTTGAGATTCGCGCAAAGCTACACGAGGGCTATCTGCGCTAGCCGTCCCTAATTTAGCAGTGTAAGACTAGAGGGAAGGCAGCTAGTCATCACCACCCACCGCCAACTCTTGGGCTACTCTTTTACTAACGAATAGTGGGATTAACCGTCACATTATAACGCCCCACGGCTGAAAGGGTGAGCATGTTTGGTGTGCCGGGAATTCGAACCCGCGACCCGCAGATTGCGAGTCGAGTGCCCTAACCACCTGGCCATGCCGGGCCATTTAATTAATTAATTCAATTTGTGCATGATGATTTTCTAAAACAATTTTTAATGTTTACTTTCATTCAGGCTACCTCACAATGACACAACGGCCTTATAACGCTAAAAACCGGGTTTCGATACCCGTGGTAGGCACAGCACAGTTGTTTTGTTTTTAACTGCAAACGAACAAGTTATTTCTAGAATGTGTGATAGGTTTTTCATGTGCATTAAGTAAGCAGTGATATTAAGTAAAAAAATGGTAATATCTGTCAGTAAAGAAAGTAAAAAGGAGGTAGTTTCGTACAGTCAAATGACCTTATAATAGTGAACTTACATACAACTAAAGATGGTTTCCTTGTTACCGGAAAACTATTAGATACAACTAAAGGATGGCTTCCTTGTTACCGGAAAACTATTAAATACAACTAAAGATGGCTTCCTTGTTACCGGAAAACTATTAGATACAACTAAAGAAGGTTTCCTTCTTACGGAATACTATTAGATACAACTAAAGAAGGTTTTCTTCTTACCGGAATACTATTAGATACAACTAAAGATGGCTTCCTTGTTACCGGAAAACTATTAGATACAACTAAAGATGGCTTCCTTGTTACCGGAAAATTATTAGATACAATTAAAGATGGTTTCCTTGTTACCGGAAAACTATTAGATACAACTAAAGATGGCTTCCTTGTTACCGGAAAATTATTAGATACAACTAAAATGGCTTCCTTGTTACCGGAAAATTATTAGATACAACTAAAGATGGCTTCCTTGTTACCGGAAAATTATTAGATACAACTAAAGATGGCTTCCTTGTTACCGGAAAACTATTAGATACAACTAAAGATGGCTTCCTTGTTACCGGAAACTACTAGGAGGAAGAAAAACAAGACATTTCTGGTTGTCATTGAAAGTGTTTGAGTAAATGTTATGTAATGATAACATGTTGACCACAAAATGTTTTACCTTTAAGATGGGTTTCAGTATTTCCTTTTAATTACTAATACTGGAAATACCAAATATTTATTATAAGATACTAGACCTCATCTACAATTTTAAATAAAAACATTTTCACCCTTGTTCTACATTAATAGTACAGAAAAGCCTTTCTATCTGACATCATTCGTAGTTTTTCATAATGACTTTGGAAGTTTTGGTTTAAATTGTGACTTATTAAATTAGGTATATGGATTTTCAATACAACGCTTCAAAATAACGTTATTAAATACACTTACTAATTGGATATCTAACCTCTGAAGTTTGTTTGTTGTTGATCTCCGCACTGTTTAATTTGTAGTTGAGGCAAATTGAATTTTGTATTGAAAAATATTTTTTAAGGTAACGTAACATTCTTTCATTTGCTTGTGTTTAGTACATTTAATATTTAATGATACTTTTAAAAATTCTGAATTTTGAAATGAGACGAATAACTTTCCTTATTATTTAATAAAAACAAGAACTTGGTGTAATATAATATAGAACACTAGGCTATATTATTCTGTAAACTAAACTACTCTCGACAAACAAATGCAATTTGTTAATTAACCCTAAAAAGACAGCATTGAAACATGAACCTTTACAACTCCGGAGATGTGCTCAATAAATTAAATAGCCAATTATGCTACAACATTGTACTGTATATTACGCATTGTAACCACCTTTCTCTCAGTTTCTTTATTGAATTACAAACAAAGTTACTCGAGAGCTATCTACAATAGTTGTCTCTAATTTTGAAGCGATGAACTAGAGCGAAGACAGCTAATCAACATCACCAAACGCCAACTCTTCGATTACTCTTTACTAACGAATAGTGGTATTGAGCGTAACATTATAACGCCACCACGGCTGATAGGGCGAGTACATTCGGCGACAGGTTTCGATCCCGCTGCTTGCTCAGCCAAGAAACTGAGATACGCGGTATAAGCCAACCAAAAAAAGAAATAATTTCGTGTTTAATATCCATTAAGTAAATCACAGTCACATTCGATTTTTACTGTTACAATATATGTAATAACTTTGAAACTAAGAACTGCAGTTTGCTATGAAACCAGAGTGAATTTTTATTTTAACTGTTACAATATATGTAATAACTTTGAAACTAAGAACTGCAGTTTGCTATGAAACCAGAGTGAATTTTTATTTTTACTGTTACAATATATGTAATAACTTTGAAACTAAGAACTGCAGTTTGCTATGAAACCAGAGTGAATTTTTATTTTTACTGTTACAATATATGTAATAACTTTGAAACTAAGAACTGCAGTTTGCTATGAAAGTAGAGTGAAATGTCAAACTTACTCCGATAATTGTATAACAGTTACACATTTCAAAGACACTTAGTATGAAATAAAGCTACAGCTTTTGAATGCTAAGAAACCGACTCCGTTCTCTATGGGCCCGGCATGGCCAGGTGATTAGGGTGCTTGACTCGCAATCTGAGGGTCGTGGTTTCGAATCCCCGTCCCACCAAACATGTTCGCCCTTTCAGCCTTGGGGGCGTTATAATGTGACGGTCAATCCCACTATTCGTTGGTAAATAAGTAGCCCAAGAATTGGCTGTGAGTGGTGATGACTAGCTGCCTTCCCTATAGTCTTACACTGCTAAATTAGGGACGGCTAGCGCAGATAGCCCTCGTGTAGCTTTGCGCGAATTTCAAAACAAACTCAAAGAAAAATATCTTAGCTAGGCCTCACGTAATCTGTGCGATTATACGGGAGTCAACTAGTTAGTTAAAAACCTTGTTTGTGAAGCTCGTCGAGTTGTAACAATCTGGGTTTTACAGGCGTGGTTGGGGAAATATTTTCCCATCTTTTACATTTAAAACAACTATGTGCTATGACTGGGCGTGGTCACTTCATTAGTTAGTGAAGTCGGTAATCCAATGCGCTATGATTGGGCGTGGTCACTTCATTAGCTGGTGAAGTCAGTAATTTGATATATGTTAGTTCAAGACATAGCGAATTCGTATGTTATTTGCAATTGTTATCAAATGGCTAAAATGCATAAAAACAAGTATTTTCCCAAAGTTTGTTTTGTTTTGAATTTCCCGCAAAGGTACAGGAGGGCTATCTGCACTACCCCCTAGCATACTTCAGGAGGGATAGACTATAGGAAAAGCAGTTAGTCAACACCAGTCACTGTCAACTGTTTGGCTACTCTTTTACCAACGAACAGTGGGATTGACTGTCACATTATAACGCCCCCGTGACTGAAAGGGCGAACATGTTCGGTGATGGAGATTCGAACTCGCGGCCCTCCAGTAGAACAGCGGTATGTCTGCGGACTTATAACGCTAAAGCCCTGGTTTCGTTACCGGTTGTTGGCAGAGCACAGATAGCCCATTTTTCAGGTTTGTGCTTGACCGCAAACAAACAAATCGAACCAACCAATCGCAGATTGAGAGTCGACCCTCCTAATCACCAGGCCATTTGTAAAAGGAAACGCAAAAAAAAAAATACGATTTTTTACTGGACAGCAGTCAGCCATAGAATAGCTTAAACTGCGTGTTCTAAGAAGAATAGACAAACATTGGGCACGGAGGAAGACACTCGGCGTAGAACAATGGTGAAGAATGTGGGAAATATAAACCTTGAGAGAACAAAGGCTGCGGAACGGAAAGAAGAGACTCTCGTCATATAAATCACTCGAGGTCTGGAAAAGACTGAAGAAGATGATGATAATTCAATATCAGATTTTGTATTTCTTTCAAAATTTTGAGTTCTCAAGTACCTCACTGTTGTTTGTATCCTTCAGCTGATTCATTGAATGCGAATATTTGCATGTTATGTTAACCGAAACATAAATCTCTCTCTATATATTACGTATTTATAAGCATGTTTATGTAGAAAGATGTTTATGTTCCAAAATACAGATAATCATAGGTTCGAATAGCAAAGAGAAAACAAAATAGTAACTGTAGCATTTTCGCGGAAGGTTACATAAGAACAATCTAAGTAAAGATGTCCTTAATTTTATAACTAATAGACTTGATGTAAAGGCAGCCTTTTCAGCATCGCCCGCCGCCAACTCTTGGAATACTCTTGTCTGATAGAATAGTGGGATTTGACTATTACTCTTATAGCGCATTCACGGCTCCAAATCGTAGAACGCGCTTTCGTGGCAATGCGATGCAAACCCGTGAATTTTCAACATCACAATCTGCGTTCGTTATCCATTAGGTCACAGATGGTCCTTCCGCTTTAGTAAAACCCAATTAACTTGAAATAATTTTCTACTATTTTAGAAACACTCATGGAATTTGGAGTCTTTTTCTCCATTAAAATACTACTACAGGTTTGTTTGCTTGATTTAGCGCAAAGCTGAACATTGGGATATCTGCACTATTCTCATCAAAGGGCTCGAACCCCAAAGTTTAGCGGCATAAGACTCTAGGATTACCTCAGGAGTCATCGGGATGAGGAGTTACTATATAGTTATTTTCTTCTTCATTACTGTCCTCCGGTGGGTCAGCGGTAAGTTTACAGACTTAAAATGCTAAAATCCATGGTTCGATTTCCCGCAGTGGATATAGCAGATAGCTCAATGTGGCTTTGCTCTAAAACAAACAAACGACCAGTCAACATTACAAGGAACAATGTGGTAAGAGATACAACGAAGGTATGAAAATTTATTTATTTACAGATATGCAACGAATCTTTTAAGATCAGTGCAAACAAAATGTTAGCTTATGGCGTCTCTGTTATTAGTTTGAGTGGGTTTGGTTGGTTTTTAATTTCGCGCAAAGCTACACGAGGGCTATCTGCGCTAGCCGTCCCTAATTTAGCAGTGTAAGACTAGAGGGAAGGCAGCTAGTCACCACCACCCACCGACTCTTGGGCTACTCTTTTACCAACGGATAGTGGGATTGATCGAAACATTATAACGCCCCCACGGCGGAAAGGGCTAGCATGTTCGGTGTGACGAGGATTCAAACCCGCGACCCTCACATTGCGAGTCGAGCTCTCTAGCCACCTGGCCATGCCGGGCCAGTTTGAAATATACGTTTACACCAACTTCGAATGTATTAATGTATTAAAGAAATATCTCTTATCATAGGATAAACTTGCGTATAATATCTTTAATTCTCGAAACTCACTCAGAATATTCGATCAATAAAACTAGAATTAAATTCGTTTCCTCGTACAAGAAAGAACTAATTAGCAACGATGTCACATTCCCGAGTAAACCTTGCCCTCTTGTTGCAAGGCCTTAACTAGTCAGTCTTCCGTGTTTTATGTATCTTAACATCAGCGCTCGTGCGTGTTAGCCAGTCACCTCTGTCAGGAATGTAGAACCGTAATCAGTCGCGTGCGGTTTCCTGGGTGAAAGAACAAGATTGTGCTGCAGAACTAATTTTAACTGTGGTATTTCTGATACCTAATGCGAAGAGAATATTAATAAGGTATTGTCAGAAAGTCGTGTACTGCTGGAGGTGAAATAGTGTATTAAATAGTAAAAAAAAAAAAAGTAAATAAAGATTGTGTACTCGTAACTTTGATGTCTAATGTTATTCTTAATTCACTTTATGTCACGATTAAAGCGATTATCAGATATCAAAAAGTAAAGCCCAGATAAAAAGAGTTATGCGTAAGGTTTAGCCTGATGTGGAGGATGACCAATTCTGTTCCTATCCTTACAAATGTTTGGCGTGTCTCTCCTTTTTTGCTTGAGTTATCACGAATATATATATATATGTTTTTGTTTTCTTTAAATTTCGGGATAAGTTTCTTTCATTACAGTTCCATCCTACACATGGTCAAAAGCTTGACCGGTCAAAGATGTCCGGTCAAACACTTGTGTCGAAGGTGTCACTAGTACAGGAATATATAATCTTCATATAAAACACCTTATTTTTTATGTAATAGCTTAAAGAACGTTATAGGATAAGATATAAAAAAACTCGTTCTTCAATGATGCACACATTGGAGGAAATTACAATGTACTTAAATATTTGCTGTCAGTTTACTGTCTAGAAAACGTCGACAAACGAAAACAGTTTGTGAAAAATGCTATGATTAGTGTTTGTATGTATTAAAAATTGCCACTTCTTATTCATTTTGAGCGAGAATTGTAAAATTAAACTTTAATTTTGAAGTTCCTAAAGATTTAATATATATATATTTTACATTACTGATCATTGTACAAACTATACAAAGATACATAAAAATTTTAATGGGATTTATTTACTTTAAAGTAGTGGCTTCCAAACATTTTTCACTGACGACACCCTAAACCACTTACCTTGAGCCCCCCAGTGGCACAGTAGTATGTCTGCGGACTTACAACGCTAGAAACCGGATTTCGATACCCGTGGTGAGTAGAACATAATAGCCCTTTGTGTAGCTTTGTGCTTAACTTCAAACAAAGAAATTTACCTGGATTTTAGGCGTTGTTTTTTTTTATCAACACCAACATAACGGCGGAATGTCAGTCTACATTCTTGCTTTGTATATATGTTATTAATTGATATCTGAATATTACCATCATCTTATCGTATCACTTAAATGTATAGTCTGTTTCGTAAAATATGAGCGTAGGATAGACTTATTAGAAACTCTAACTTATACGTTTAATCATGGATGCATTTAAATATCTTTTATTATGTGAAATGATATTAATAATGACTTTATATTTAGGGTTAATGGGAAATATTTATGTACACAGCGTGGTCACAAGACACCTTTTCAGAAAAAAAAATGAAAATTTTCAGTCATATTCAGATGAATTGATATATTTATAATTTAATTAATATCTAGTAGATTTTTCTTTCGCTTCGTGGAGTTCGTTGATCCTTTGGGGCATCGTGAGAATCATCTCGTCAATTTTAGATTGTGGGATTTTCGCCCACTCTTGCTTCAAAACTTGGAGTAGATCGCTCTTCGAAGTTGTTTTTTTTTGTTGTTTCTTGACTTGCCGGTCGAGTATGGCCCAGAGGTTTACGATGGGGTTCATGTCAGGAGATTGGCTCGGCCAGGGCAACTTCTGGATATCATTTTCTTTCTGCCACTTTTAGGTGTTTCTAGCAGTGTGACACGGTGCTCCATCTTCATGGAACAACGTTGTGTTCTTGTCCATGAAACCCGAGGAATAAAGTGGCAAGAGTCCTTCCTCCAATATTTCGACGTATTTCGCGAAATTTATGTTGCCAACGCACTCCACTAAGCTCGATCTCTCACCAACCCAAACAGCTCCCCAAACCATCACGCTGAAACCACCACGATTCACATTTGGCTGCAATCTGTTGAGCCAAAACTCTTGGTGAGGCATTCTACAGACTCATATCCTTCCACTGTCCGAAAATTGAGCGAATCTTGATTCGTCTGTGAAAAATACGGTCTTCCAAAAGTCCAGAGGCTTGGTCATCATATCACTTGCCCACTTCTTTCGTCTGATTATGTTGGCAGGTCTTAATAAGGGCTTCCGTCTAGCTGCTCTGCAACAATAACCCAATCTGTGGAGAATCTGTCGAACAGATTTCGGGTTCATCCCACCAACTTTGGCCACTTCTGCAGTCGTTAATGTGGGATCCATTTCGATGCTCTTCTTGACAGCCCTTTTTGTCCTCTCCGATGGACCAGGATGACCCAGACGCTGCTCAGTTGTTTCCTGAACGGCACGATGATTCTGTTGACTGTCGAAAGCGGTATTCCCAAATTCTGCGAAATTTGCAGCTGACTTATTCCACCATCTGCTTGGCCAACTATCCTTCCTCTAACAAAATCTGACAATTCGAGA
>NW_013671409.1:8989-12052 GCF_000517525.1 Limulus polyphemus | reverse complement strand
CCTGAACTGCACGATGATTCTGTTGACTGTCGAAAGCGGGATTCCCAAATTCTACGAAATTTGCCGCTGACTAATTCCACCAAGATAATTAGTGTGCAGACCATTTTCATTTAAATAGTGCTCTGTGAACACAAATTAGTTTGCATTAATCAGTTAAATGACGACAAATTAGGTGTCTATTTACTTGTGATCACTCAGTGTACATATGAATCGTACTGTAGCGTATTTTAATGTTCTTTCAAGTTAACAGTATTAATGGTTTTTTAAAATGCTTAATCGCAATACTTTCCAAAACATGAAGAAACATAAACAGTAAGGAAATTAAAATTTGAAAAGTTTCTAGTCTAACTCTCGAAACTTACATTAACGTTTGAAAAGTTTTAGCCAAACTCTCAAAACTTACATTAACATTTAAAAAGTTTTAGCCTAACTCTCAAAACTTACATTAACATGTAAAAAGTTTTAGCCTAACTCTCAAAACTTACATTAACAATTGAAAAGTTTCTAGCCTAACTCTCGAAACTTACATTAACAATTGAAAAGTTTTTAGCCTAACTCTCAAAACTTACATTAACATTTGAAAAGTTTTAGCCTAACTCTATAAATTATTTAAAGTAGAAATGATCACTGTCATGTCATTACAACAATCTCCCACTCAAGAGTTGTAGAGAAAGAATGAATTCGATTTCTCAACTCGTAAGGCGTTAACCGAATACGTCTCACCGAATATTTGAGTTAAACACGGAGATTTATTTGCTGAAGACGTGTACACAGATCTGTGGTGAAATTGCTTTTCATCCAATGTAACAGCGTTTTACACGGTCGTAAAATGTTGAGTGCACGCAGGTTAAACGCGAGATTCGCGCACTAAGAGTAATAGGCGCGGTTTGCAGAGTTCGTAGGTGCTGTTAGCAATGATTAAAAATATATATAGCAAGTGCTTGTAGGATCGATGTGTGCAGGGACTATTTTTTTGTGTGTAATAAAGGGCAGGGCAAAGTCTGCATTACTCCTGGTCACGAGGTTAAACAGCTACTAGGTTCTTAAAGTCAAATTAAGATAGGAACAGTCATTCAAACTGATCCTTAAAATTCTGTAGTACGTCACAAAGATAAAATGGCGTATCCAGCTTATTGAACTAAAGTTAAGGCTTCTTTTCTTGCGGTTGTGAAAAGGGGTTGTAACTTTAATTTTTTGAAAAATGAAAATAATTACTTTTATATATCTCAATTTTCATTGGTAAAAGAGGGTTTGCGGTGTTGACTAACTGCCTCCCTTCTATTCCAGTGCTTCTCAACTGAGTGAATGATACTGGGAACTGTGGAGAAACAGTGCAACTTATAGGGGTGAATGATACTGGAAAACGTTGAGAAGCAGTGCAACGTATAGGGGTGAATGATATTGGAAAAGGTTGAGAAGCACTACAACTTATACGGGTGAATAATATTGGAAAAGGCTGAGAAGCACTGCAACTTATAGGGGGGAATGATATTGGAAAAGGCTGAGAAGCACTGCAACTTATAGGGGTGAATGATATTGGAAAAGGTCAAGATGCACTGCCTGAGTATAGTCTATCACTTCACAATTAAAGGGCCAGCGCAAATAGCCTTCGAGTAACTTTGCTCGAAATTCCAAAAACAAACAAACAAACAAATAGATCCAAAAGGAAATTGCGTATGTTTAGAATACATCTGGATCGACCGCAGCTGGACTTTTTCTTAAAGTTTGTTTTTAAATCAGATAAAGTCGCAAGCATCGTTCTGAAAGGCTTGCAAAAATATGCTTATTTTTAAGGCAAGTTTTCTTTTAACGACGTTTTTGTGGTTTGTTATGTTTGTTTTGAATTTCGCGCTAAGCCACACGAGGGCTATCTGCGCTAGCCATCCCTAATTTGGCAGTGAAAGACTAGAGGGAAGGTAGCTAGTCATCACCACCCACCGCCAACTGTTGGGCTACTGTTTTACCAATGAATAGTGGGATTGACCGTCACGTTATAACGCCCCCATGATACAACCTTGTCGAAACGTTGTACATTTGATGTTATGTTAAACTTATATTAAAGTTTTTCTTCATTACCCATTCAAGCCGTCTCCAACCATTATAAACCATTCTTTTATTATTGATTTATTACATCATTTAATGACGAAATCTTTGAGCTATGTTGATGAGATAGACTCGTTCAAAGCTAAAATACTAAAAATACTCCAATAATAATAACTTGAATTTAGTGTTATACAACACACTAAACAACAAAAACAATGTGTGTTTCTCCTAAAACAACGGAGTTTTGCATCAGAAAAGTAATTAAAACCATTCTTGAGTTTTATGACATAAATAACGACATTGACTATGAAACTACACGTTATAAGGATTCTTGTTATATGTTGTATATAACTCTAGCAACAGTGTTCGGATTTTCTTTAACAAAATAACCTTTGATCTGTATATAACATATTGTATGTACATATGGTAATGTCCTTTTAGTAACTTGCCGTCATTGTTTCACTCCATATGTTAAGTTACAAAACAACTTAATTTCGTTTCAGTGACATCTGTACCAGCTGGAAACGATTATATAATTCGGCCACATCATTTTTACAGGAATCACAAGGGATTAAGTCCTGGTAATCCTGTAAATAAGCTGACTTCCTCATCACAAGTAAGATTTTAACTTTATTCTTATGGTTTTCAGATAACTGGAGGCCTTAATTGTTTACGTAGCATTTTGTTTGTTTTCGTATTTTATACAAGTTTTAGTCATATCAAAACATTATTCGTAAGGATATATTTATATAAGCTCACATTTTGGAGGTATATAACATCATCTACTTTAAAATAAAATACCACACATTTTTGATTTATGATTAAACCACATTTTGGATTTTAAATGACATCATTGCCTGGATCGTTAAATCGGTGATGTATTAAAGTGTGGCTAGGGAAGATTATCACGTCAAATATTTAACGTTATTGCCTGGATTGTTAAATCGGTAATGTATTGAAGTGTGGCTAGGGAAGATTATCACGTCAAATATTTAACGTTATTGCCTGGATTGTTAAATT
>NW_013671409.1:5336-8222 GCF_000517525.1 Limulus polyphemus | reverse complement strand
GATCGTTAAATCGGTGATGTATTAAAGTGTGGCTAGGGAAGATTATCACGTCAAATATTTAACGTTATTGCCTGGATTGTTAAATCGGTAATGTATTAAAGTGTGGCTAGGGAAGATTATCACGTCAAATATTTAACGTTATTGCCTGGATTGTTAAATTATCACGTCAAATATCTACGAATCACAGATCGAAAATTTCAATACACTATATTTACTTAAATATATCTGCGCAGTACTTTGTTCTAAGCAACGTAATTTCCTGTTTTTATTTTCTCCTGTATGAAATATCTATGTACAAAAAAATACGTTAAAATAATATTTGAAACTTGGCCATAAGGAAGGGATGGAACCTGGGCCTTCAGAATTAATTGGTTTTTCGTAATTTTACGTTCGAATCCAATTGTAATCAGTTTTTTATTCTAATTTCAAAATAACATTTTAGTTAAACAACCAGAATCACTTTTCTTGTTCCTAAGCAGGTAAATACACATAAAACACTTGAACCAACATATTTATAAACGCTCAGGTTTGCAGTAACTTTTGTTACTGGATATCACCAATAAATGTTCTTTGGAGATTGATTTAACAAAAAACTATTTAATCGACATTTTTGTGCAATGTAGCATTTTCCATACAATATTTTTATTCTACGTTAGACGAATGCTTACACACTCCCATTTTTAATCTAAAATATTCCATTTCGGATAAACGTTTGCTTGTTTTTTGAATTTCGCGCAAAGCTACACGAGGGCTATCTGCGCTAGCCGTCCCTAACTTAGCAGTGCAAGACTAGAGGGAAGGCAGATAGTCATCACCACCCACTGCCAGCTCTTGGGCTACTCTTTTACCAACGAATAATGGGATTGACCGTCACATTATAACGCCCCCACGACTGAAAGGGCGAGCATGTTTGGTATGACGGGAATTCGAACCCGCGACCCGCAGATTGCGAGTCGAGTGCCATAACCACCTGGCCATGCCGGGCCTCGGAAAAACGTACCAAACGCAACCCAACATCGTAAGCGCGCATGTTCAGTAATAGGTAACATCACGTGCACATGGAAGAGCGTTGCTTTCTTGGATGAGAAGAAAGATATTTTCAAACTGGTATCGTGACCTTGTTAAAGAACTTCGAAATTCAACAAGATCTAAACAACATTTTTTTTTTTCATTTTGTAATAAATTTCCTGAACGGTAGCTCTGTAATTAATTCTTATTCTAAACTCTAAAGATTATATATATTATGTACATACCGTAAATAATCGGTTTCTATACGGATCCTAAAATTCAAACACTTTAACGAAACATTTGTAGTTTTTTTTAGATAATGGTGGCACACACAAACGTCACTATTTAGGAATGTTTAGTCCAAAAGATGCGAGCGCGGCCTAGTTGTTTGCGTGCTCGGACTGTAAAGCCGAGGATGCGTGGTTCGCGTTCGTTGCCGCATAAACTCGCTTCGCATATTGGGACCGCGGATGCGTTATAAGGGTGGTAGTCAAATCACACTATTCGGTGAGAATAGAGTAGCCCAAGAGTTAGCAGCTCAAAATCAGATACTGATATGCGTATATAGCCTTTGGGTAGCTTTAGGCGCAACTTCTTAAACGAACAAATTCGTTACTACATACGAAGAGACGTTTTCTCAATTACTTTTTTTTTCATATTGTTTTGTCAACTAGTCCTTGAGGCTTTTCTCTCCAAAAGATGTTGCTCTCTTGAGAATTAATTTTACCAATGCCAAGAACAATAAATTCTTTAATTGGGAACGTAATAGCATCTGAACAGAGTTGAGGTGAACGCAGTTATTAGGCAATTAAATAGTATTAAGTTGTAGGCGGCGTGCGGACAGGAATTTTTCTAATGTTTTAATTAGTTTCCAGCTGAACCATTCACTGTTCCTTTATTCCGTAGATAACATGAATTTATCTTATGTATGATTTTGACGTCTTATTTTGAGGTCGTCGATCCGTTCATATTCTCAGAAATGATTTAAGAGTACAATTTTGATCAACGTAATTCTGAGACTCACTGACTAATCACCCGTATACTTTTAAATGGCAAATAATGTATTTCGTCAGACTACTTCCTCATTTTCAAATTGCTCAGGAGACGCGTTCAAGGCTTTGTATGTACGAGAAAGATTTCACAGAATTGTTTAAATAAAAATTGTTTCTTGAATGCCATTATCCGGGACATTGTAAACTTGGGTAATAGGATAATAGAATCACTTCATGTAACGTAATGTACGTGATAGCAAGATTTCAAAACATTGTGTTAAGTTTATAATTAAATACATCACTAATCTTTCTCGATGCTTCTAGTTGTAGCTTAGAAATGCAGATGTGTTTCTGTGGACTAAGACAGTCACATTATAACGCCCCCACGGCTGAAAGGGCGAGCATGTTTGGTGTGACGGGGATTCGAACCCGCGACCTTCAGATTGCGAGTCGAGCGCCTTAACCACCTGGCCATGTAAAGAACATGTGGAAATTTAGCAAATTCATAATTAATCTATACTCTTTCTGTATGTTGTTTTGTTTGTTTTTCTGGTTATCATTTTTCATTAGAACCGGCCTGGCATGGCCAGGTGGATAAGGCGTTCGACTCACAATCTGAGGGTCGCGGGTTCGAATCCGCATACCACCAAACATGCTAGCCCTTTCAGCCGTGGGGGCGTTATAATGTGACGGTCAATCCCACTATTCGTTGATAAAAGAGTAGCCCAAGAGTTGGCGGTGGGTGGTGATGACTAGCTGCCTTCCCTCTAGTCTTACACTGCTAAATTAGGGACGGCTAGCGCAGATAGCCCTCGTGTAGCTTTGCGCGAAATTCCAAAACAAACAAACAAATCATTAGAACCTTTTCATGCCGAGAGTTAATAAA
>NW_013671409.1:3275-4557 GCF_000517525.1 Limulus polyphemus | reverse complement strand
TAATTGACTTTTTTATTAAAATTCTGAAACTTATCCCTTAACAACCATAACAACAAATCACTGATATTCTTATCTTACACCATAGGTTATTGTAGATATATATTACATTGGTACAACATCTGATATTTTTCAGTGATATTCTTATCTTACACCATAGGTTATTGTAGATATATATTACATTGTACAACATCTGATATTTTTCACTGACATTCTTATCTTACACCATAGATTATTGTAGAGATATATATTACATTGATACAACATCTGATATTTTTCAGTGATATTCTTATCTTACACCATAGGTTATTGTAGAGATATATATTACATTGGTACAGCATCTGATATTTTTCATTTCTTTTTGTTTTTGGCATATTTTTAAACATATTTTGAAAATTAAATTATTCTGATAAAATATTTCTTAAATGCCATATGAAAGTACAGACGGAGGTTATCTTTGGGTACAATAACTTATTTAAAACCTAAGAAACCGAAAAAAGTGCTTAATTTTCATATCATATACCGAACTGGAACATCCAAGAGATTTGGCTGCAAAAAGTCCTTTACTGAGTATAGTCAAATATTTTTACACTGTTGAGCTAACTAGATCTCTGACAGAGCTTTTACGTTACTTTACCAGTATAAGTATGGCATACTTGGATTTACTGGATCTCAACGCAACACTAGAAGACAACAACAACAACACCTTCATCAATTTTACTAATTCTACGTATGAAGGAATGGACTTTGGTCCTCCGCGAGTAATCTTCGAAATTGTTAAGATCTTATATAGCATTGTTTGTTTGGTTGGCCTATGCGGAAACACGTTAGTCATATATGTGGTACTGCGATTTTCTAAAATGCAGACTGTCACCAATATGTACATTTTAAACCTTGCCGTTGCTGATGAAATGTTTTTAACTGGCCTTCCGTTCCTTATAGTCACGATGACCGTCAGACATTGGCCTTTTGGGCGTGTCATGTGTAAATTGTACATGACTACTACCTCGATAAACCAGTTCACCAGCAGTCTGCTACTGACCGTCATGAGTGCCGACCGCTACGTGGCAGTCTGCCACCCCATCTCCTCCCCCCGCTACAGGACCAGTTTTATTGCCAAGTTCATCTGCCTCACAGCATGGACCGTATCGGCTCTACTCATGGTTCCCATCTATATGTACGCTAATGTCCTGGATAAGGGAAGCTCGGTAACATGTAACATCTTCTGGCCTGAGAGCGACTTCATGAACGGACAAAAGGCATTCACTCTATACTCTCTCACTCT
>NW_013671409.1:0-2346 GCF_000517525.1 Limulus polyphemus | reverse complement strand
TCGGTTGACTACGTATAAATGAGTTATTTATTGTAACGCGTGCTCGGTTGACTACGTATAAATGAGTTATTTATTGTAACGCGTGCTCGGTTGACTACGTACAAATGAGTTATTTATTGTAACGCGTACTCGGTTGACTACGTATACATGTATGCGCGTGAACTCTGCCTGGTTATATTAAATTCGTGTTCAGTACAAGGATATATCTTACAGAGATATATATTATCTAATGTTTAAACACTTTTTTGTATACATGTTTGTACGTAGTAACTTCCGTCTGGATATTAGTAAATTGTTATGTGTATGACCGGTTGAGAGGTATTTCTAACGGTACCGTTTCCCCGATTTATTGGATTTTGAAATCGCGAACTGCGTAAATATTTGATAATGTGGAGGTATGCTTGTACAAATTGTGAGACAGATAAAAAGTATTTGCACGAGATTCAATTCGAATTTTTATAAGAAACGTTATTTAGTTGCATCACAGCTAAGCCTTTATTATAATACACTACACGCGTAGATGTGGCACTCTGTCCTGTAAACGTTTATTAGTGGCATCAAAGCATAGTTTGGATTTTCGATAGATAGACGTTGCGTCCCTTCTTTTATCTCACCTGACAATGAACTTTACACGTCATTTATTGGTGAGTTAATTAAATCTCCTTTGTTCTCATGCTTATGTGTCGTTGTAAAATAACTGATTTAACTGACGATTCGGTTAAGGGCTAATAAAATCAACTGTCATGAGTGTTTCAATGTTATATTTTACATAGAAGATAATGTAACCTCCTCTTAGAGTTTTTTTCTCAGATTTACATGTTATTGTACTTCACTGATCACACCAAGATTGTTGCAGTTAACCGCTACTGATTTGCCGTTCTGATGGTGTGTTCACAACAAAGAGTCATTCGAAATGTTATTTCGTATGAAGAGACTGACGTATATATATATAGTCAGCCGAGTCCAACACTCCATCACCCAAATGTTTTCATACACAGTACGCCGCTTATGCTTGATACTGATAGTATAATATATATATATATATATTTACATGTTCACCGTTTAGAAAGTAAATTTATGTAATCAACCACCAACAAACTTTCAAAAGTTAAGAGTGTCAAATAGAGGGCAACATTGTAGCTGTTTCATGAGGCAACATTGTAGCTGTTTCATGGCAAGAGGTGCTAGTAAGTTAACTAGGATCATACGTACATTATTATTACACGTATATTTGAGGTAGTAATAATTTATCTACTTGTTCTGTTCTATAAAACATGCTCTCTCTCTCTACGTAAAAGTAAATTGTCGATTGAATTAAATTTCAGTGTATTGAGTCATAATATTTTGTAGATGTAACGAAACGTATATGAATATCTGTACGTGTATATGTATTGATCTTATTCACGTACTACGTGTTGTTTACAATATCTTTACTTTTATAACTTAATGTCATCTTTGTAGGTGTTGTCTTCAACATGTGTAAATTTCAAGCACTAATAACTATCTAGCTCTCGGACATTTATTAAGATATTAATATTGTCATTGTATTACTAATTCATAAAATAATTTTAGATACAAACATGTTTCCTCACTGTTCTGTTGTCCTTATAACGTGTTTAGGCTTCAAGTTTACAGGAATAAATAAATATAAATGAAACAAAACAGACGAAATATAAAAACGTACCTAACGATAAATATTAAAGTTTCGGCTTACTTTTTTTTTTTACATTTCTTTTCTGAAACTGTTTATTGTAAGTGAACAATATTTAACAATGAAGTACATGTATTTGATTTTATATCTAAAAAAAGTAGAAGATAAAAACAAAAGTTTATAAAAAATAGAATTAACCGAAGCGTTAAATTGTTATTCGAAAACATTTAAGTAAAAATGTTTGAATTTTAATTTGTAGAAAGTTGTTACTTTCAGTGTTGTTAATTTTTTTGAGAATTGTTTGAATATTGTTTGTTAAAAAACATATAAACATTTCCTTAATATTAATTTCAGACTCATTTCAGTAATTTACTCCTGTTTTCTGTTTATTGATAATTGATGAGAAAGTGAATTAAAGGTGAAAATATGAGTATTCCCATATTAATATATTTACAATGAAAAAATTTCTCTACCTATAAAAAATTATTTTTATTTTCTTTGAAAATGATAGAAATTTAAGAATTTATATACTCATGTTTAAAATTAGAAGGCCTTTTTGTACGTAATTTTTCATTGGAGAAAAACAACAAATAATTAATTTTTTGATGATGGAATAATGTTATGATTGGATCTTCAAACCTCAAAAAAATTGTATGGGCTGTTTTTCCCTGAGATATATTTTTTTGTTTAATAAA
>NW_013671408.1:61497-63092 GCF_000517525.1 Limulus polyphemus | reverse complement strand
GTTATCATGTACCAACAAAAGCTGTGTTACAGTATGTTATCATGTACCAACAAAAACTGTGGTATAGTATGTTATCATGTACCAACAAAAGCTGTGTTACAGTATGTTATCATGTACCAACAAAAACTGTGGTATAGTATGTTATCATGTACCAACAAAAGCTGTGTTACAGTATGTTATCATGTACCAACAAAAACTGTGGTATAGTATGTTATCATGTACCAACAAAAACTGTGGTATAGTATGAGTCAAACATGTTTTTCGACTTATTCTAGTTCCTGATTCAGGTGCGTCGAATACCCTTAAAACTCCTGACCCGTTTGTGTCGTTCATTTTTATAGTTCTTGACTCATACGGGTCGAACACTGACCCGGCATGGCCAGGTTGTTAGGGCACTTGACCCGCAATCTGAGGGTCGCGGGTTTAAATCCCCTCCTAGCAAAAATGTCGCCCTTTCAGCCGTGGGGGCGTTATGATGTGCGGTCAATCCCATTATTCGTTGGTAAAAGAGTAGCCCAAGAGTTGGTGGTGGGTGGTGATAACTAGCTGCCTTCCCTCTAGTCTTACACTGCTAAATTAGGGACGGCTAGCGCAGATAGCTCTCGTGTAGCTTTGCGCGAAATTCAAAAACAAACTAACTGATGGGTGTATAGTTCTCGACTCAGATGGCTCAAACATGTGTGTAGATTTTGACTCATACAAGTCAAACACGTGTACAGTTGACTTAAATATGTCGATAATATAGCTAACAATATCGATATGAGCTAAAAAAATTAAGAAATAATTCATCTATTTTTCATAATGAATTTCCTGAGAGTACGTAGTAGCGTCATAAAACAATAGAAAAAGAAAAACAAGCCAAAAGTCAAAGCGACTAATTTACATTAGTCAGAGATTAGGATTCTTGGTGACGCAGAATATTTTAAGGTAACAATGAATACATTTTTAGCGTTAATCAATAGTGTTTGGTTAAATAATCAAAGTTAAATAATAAGATCTTCTCAAGAACTCAAAATATGGTAAAATTATTAAAATGAACATACTACAATACAAATATTACAGATATAAGCTTTATAACCAATTAAGCATCGGAGAAACCAAATTATTGAGCTTATATATAATTATATAACCGTCATTAAAATATGTGCAGAGTTTTGTATGAAAGGTATCGAGAATTTTAGAAGTTTCAGAGAGCTTAGAGGTAATTATATTAAAGGGTGTTTTATAGTAATGGTAATCGTATAAAAACTGTGAAAACATCGTAAGTAACGTGTGGTTTTACTAGTTGTTCTGGAACAATGTAAATAACGTGTGGTTTTACTAGTTGTTCTGGAACAATGTAAATAACGTGTGGTTAAATAACATCTTTCAATGGAAAATGTTAAAACCCACTCTGCTGAGAATCCCTTAAATCGCATGTAACATCTTTCAATGGATAGTGTTAAAACCCACTCTGCTGAGAATCCCTTAAATCGCATGTAACATCTTTCAATGGGTAGTGTTAAAACCCACTCTGCTGAGAAACCCTTAAATCGCATGTAACATCTTTCAATGGATAGTGTTAAAACCCACTCTGCTGAGAATCCCTTAAATCG
>NW_013671408.1:54981-60497 GCF_000517525.1 Limulus polyphemus | reverse complement strand
CACATGTAACATCTTTCAATGGATAGTGTTAAAACCCACTCTGCCCAGAAACCCTTAAATCACATGTAACATCTTTCAATGGGTAGTGTTAAAACCCACTCTGCTCAGAAACCCTTAAATCACATGTAACATCTTTGAATGGATAGTGTTAAAACCCACTCTGCTGAGAAACCCTTAAATCACATGTAACATCTTTCAATGGATAGTGTTAAATATATTAGCATGGAGAAAACAGAGGATATAAATAGCTAGAAATTATCAGTAATGTGGAAACTCGTATGTCAATAAAGAACATAAAAAATCACTTACGTTGCTGTCGAGGTAGCCGTTACTATCAGTGTCGTAAAGCCGAAACATAACTGTAAGATAACAATATGTAAATATGAGCAAACTCAGCTTGCAGAATAACAAACGTATAAGTGAATTTATTCCTTCAACACAATAACAACCTTAAAATTCAGTTCTAATATTCAGTTGTAGGCAGTTTTAAGCCACAGTCGGTTTAGGTTGATTAGGAGAACTGGCCAATGAATTCAGTGGTTACTTAAGTATGTTGCTAAATTAACCAATGACTTTGAATCTATTACTATGATTAACCAATAATCACGGAGCTGGTTGAAGAATTAACCAATGAATAAGGAGTTGAGTTGGGGTTATTGATAGCAGGAACTATAGTGGACCTAGAACTGATTTAAGCTTGTTGCTAAAATCAACCAGAGAAAATGGAAATGGAGAATGGTGGACAAACAATATTAGTCCATGGGACAAATATGGCCGCCGTGCTCAATAACAGTATGAAAGAGGTATATTTTTTTCCCTTGGAATTGATCGAGAAATATGAGCGATGTTGCCAACAAATAAACTAAGATGAACTGTCTGTTTAACCTGTTTATTCGTAGGTGGGGTCTTTCAGCTCTTAATCTGATTTCTGGCGCTCCAAAAACAAGAGGTCATGTTAGTTCCTGACCTTGTATGCCTGATTTTATAGAATCTTTCATTGAAAGCATCATAGCAATGAAAATTGTGCATAAAAATTGTTTAAAAATCCAGTTAAGGTGATATTTTAAAAAATACGTACATATAATACATGACTTGAAAGGAAATTTATTCCATCTTTATCCGATATCCTACGAAGTACACAAGAAAACTTACATTCAAGCTTATCTTCTGGTCTTCCAGCTTCCAGAAGCGACAGATAACAAACAATATCTTTTAAAGGAACTTGTAGCGCGTGGACATCCACAAGGCTACCTGTCTTCCTTAAGTCGACTTAGAAAAGAACAATAAACCATCTGAATCAAACAGTTTCAAATCTCTACAGTAACATTGAAATAATTTACTATTACAATAACAAATTATCCTGCAGCGTTATATCATCAACCGTTCATTTTGTTCTTTCTTGAATTTCACCCAAAGCTACCAAGAGGCTATCTACGCTAGCTGTCCTTAATTTTGAAGCGATAGACTAGAGGGAAGGCAGTTAATCAACACCACTCACCGCCATTTCTTGGGGTACTCTTGTCAGATCGAATAGTGGGAATTGACTGTCACTCTTGTAATGCACACACGGCCCCAAAGTGTGGATTTCTATGTTTTTATTATTTTGTTTTGGTGGTAACGAAGCACGAACCACGGAACCCCAGATCCGCAGTTCGATAGGCTAACCACAAGTTCATTGACGACATGAACTTATATTGTACAGATATGTGCTTGTTATTTAGCACAAAACTATGTAATGAACTATCTGTTCTGTGCCCATCGCGAGTATCAAAACCTCATTTTTAGCGTCATAAGCCCCCAGACTTACCGTTGAGCCACCAGAGGGCACAGATATTGGATACCTTTATAACTTAGACATGGTGTCAAAATGTTTCATATGAAATATCGTAAGGGAAACGCTTTCATAACCGTAACGTTCTCCTATCCGGACAATAAAGCTTTTACTGTCTGTTGCAGCAAGAGTAGCTATTCCGAGAATGGATTTTAGCATAAAGCTCTGCCCACCACGGGTATCGAGACCCAGTTTCTTGCGTTGTAAGTCCACGGACATACTGCTGGGGGGGGGGGGGTATTTGTAACGATACGCCACGTGTTATCCGAACATCTAAAGTATGTTAGGTTATTAGAGATGCACGTGAAGACTAGACATCACAGCTAAACAATCAACTTTGTCAAATTTTCGTGAGAAAAATTTCCTTTAGTACCTCAGTCGTTAGCTTTGAAAGGTACGAGAGATTTAGAACCAAACGTTTGTTACTTGCAATTTGATACTTTATTGAATATTTCATTTTATTAAGAGCGTAGCAAATACTTTAAATGTCAGCAGCTTAAGTCTTCAAAACAATAAATTTGTCAGCATTACTTGCTGAAGGAAAAGAAGAAGAAAAAAGAATGCAGAAATTCTAAAGCAACGTGCTAACAACTCGTGTTTTATTGAGTTACTTCTCGGGGCTTTTATGCCTACACTAGAAACAAGTAAACGAAATTGTAATCTTTACCAAGTAGTGATATAAGAGCAACGAATTTAGCTAGGAGAACACGAAATGATGAACAGCATCCTCTTTGGAGAAAAAAGTTTTTCACTAGTAGTTCTTGAATCACAGTTTAAAATTTTTGTTTGCCTTAAAAAAAAAAAACATTTACAACTATTTCAACCGTGTGAAGCCTAATCCAGGTCCTACGATATACAATCGCCACTTACTGTTGTGTATGTGGATGGAACTGTTGGACTTTCGGGAAGAGTTTCTGGACACTACACTCTGATTAGGAGAAGAATCCGTGGACAACTGGTCCCCGTAGTTTTGGGTAACGGTCACCATTGGGTGAATAGAAGCGCTACCTAGCGGAGAGCAAGTAAGAATAAAGCACCTTTTGTAAGTTGTTGAAACGTGACCTTTTGTGTTTCTCACCTTTCGATAAAACACTGGAAGATATTTAGCTGTAAGCAGAGTAATGTTTTCCATACTGATTTTAAAGGTACTGAAAGTTCCTGCTAAAAAAAATGTCCATAAAAATAAGGAGAGAAAAAAAAACAGTTACTAAAAACAACAGTGACGTGTTTTATCTAAACACTTTGTATTTGCACAGACAAAAAGCAAGCCAAACAATGTGCATTTATAATTCAATTTGTATATGTATCAATGATGAGAACATTTATAAAAAAAGTAGCATCATTAAGCTTCAGACACTAATTAAAACACATGCTTAGTTTGGTTCTTGCTCAGCACAAAGCTACACAATAGGCAATCAATGCTCTGCCCACCACGGGTATCGATACTCGAATTTTAGCTTCGTGAGCCTGTAGACCTTACCGCTGAGTCACTGAGGCTAAACGTATATATGTATACATAACAATGGTACTGCCTTATTACACGATTTATTTAGACTACATATCGTTTTTCTTTTTTCTTTTATTTTTTTTTTACTTACCGGACTTGCCCGTGAAGCTGTCACTATCACTGCGATGGTGTCCGAGACTATGCAACTTTTCTGTAAAACCATGGAATCTTTCCGCCAGTCCGTGATATTTATCGTCCTTCTTCTCTGCTTGTCCGGATTTGGCTAGTTCCGGTAAAGAACCACAACCATTGTGTGACGTCAGAGGTGCACAGGCTGTTGTAGACGTCACAGCTGCCACCTTAAAAAAATAAAATAAACAACGGGCTTGGTTGTTGTTTTAGCGCAAAGCTAGACAGTGGGCTATCTGCACTCTATCTGTCATAGGGAATCGAACTTCGGATTTTAGCGTTATAAACCCGTAAACTTCCCGATGACACACCGGTGAACCAAAAGTTTTGTAAACTATACTGAACATTGGCTTACATGATAAATAAAATCACATTATAAATTTGCTAACCAAAAACAACAACTAAAGAATATAAATCAATGTCACAACTACGTGGGGGGAAAATGCCCCACTAACTCTTCGCAGGTCTTGTGGTGGGTGCAAATATTAAACTTTTAAAAAAGAAAAAGTAATAACAGACCGATATAAGAATTCATTATCGTTTTATTATTTTTATATTTGCGTGTTTCTTTTTAAGCGTAAAGCTACACCATGGCTATCGAAACCCGGATTTTTGCCTTATTTCAGACTTACCGCTGAACCACTAGGAATGGGGGTGGGACGTGTTTTTAATCTTTGAATTGTTATTTGTTGTTATCGCGTTCTCAAAGGCCGGCATGGCCAGGTGGTTAGGGCACTCGACTCGCAATCTCCGGGTCGTGGGTTCGAATCCCCGTCACACTAAACATGCTGTCACACTCTGATTGGCGGATATATGGTCACGTGATTTTGACTAACGACATATTATGCAGTTTATAAGGTATGTTAATATATCTTCCGATGTTTTTCCCGTTTTTGCCTGATCTCGTACTATTCCAAACCAAAAAAATCTAACACTAAGTTTCGAAATATGTTTGCCTCGATCACTATGAGTGGCTAGCTACGGCCCTGAAATTTGATAGAGTACCTGTTTTTTCTCAGTTTTAATAGTTTTGTTTGTTTGAAGTTAAGCTACACAATGGGCTATCTATGCTCTGCCCACCACGGGTATCGAAACCCGGTTTCTAGCGTTCTAAGTCCGCAGACTTACCGCTGTGCCACTTGGGGGCACCACCTACATCTCTTTGTATTTAGTCCAACTACTTTCGAAGAAAACAAATTTCTCGATAATAGTAGACCAAGAAATAGTGTAAGTTTGTAACCAAACTAACAAAAAACAAAAGTGTGTGAATACATATATTTAAAAAAAATTAAAGCGTGTTTTTTTTTCTATTTATTCAATCGCAGTTGTTAATTTCAACTTATTATTATTACATAATAAATAATATATCCTGGAATCATTACATTGTTTAAAGTATATACTTATTATCTTATACTTTGTGCCTCAGATGCTTGAATCCGTCATTGAGAAGACATGCGCTAAGCTAGTTAGTTGGTTTACTTATTTTTAGAGTTACACGGAATATGTCTTGTTATCCAACAAATACTGTCGCCATGCGACACACGAAATTCAGGGAAAGGTAGCTAACGAAGTATACCTAATTCTTGACTTTTGAATAACGTAGTTCAAACTCCAATTCGTACGTTATGTTTTAAAACGATAGCTTGCAGCTGGCCACAAAACGACACGACATAGATTTCGAACACTTACCCGTGAGCCACTGTTTTCAGATCTCACCTTGAGAAGACGACCATCAAAACTCTGGGAGTTGGACTGGGGCGATGTTTTTAAAAACGAAAGGAAAAGACGTTTGGATAAATCTCGTGGAGTTTCAATCTCCAAATATGTGTCCAAAAACAGTTGGAAGCCCTCGAGGTCAATATCCTGTAATAATAGAAGTCACTATTGTTGTTAGCAAAGACAGTGATTGTTTTTTAAGTCCCATAACGTAGGTAAATTAATATGTATAATTATGCACGGACTTTTCTCTACGTTAAATACTTTTATTTGCGAGGTTTTGGCCCTCTTACTGGAGCCATCATCGGGCAACATTGTTTATATATTGTTACG
>NW_013671408.1:51585-54271 GCF_000517525.1 Limulus polyphemus | reverse complement strand
CAACAGTCGCGCTATAACAAACGCTATAATTCTTAATGAACGTCTCACGTGCTCGACTCAACAATACTCCATTCAATTACCCATTGTTGCTGTCACTTTGTGACCGTCTTATATATATACAAGACTACACTATATCTAGAAAACGCTAGGACATTCATGAAGGAACAGGATATTTCTAGAAGTCAATGACATGTTACTAGGGTCACGTGACCCCGATGTCGTAACAATATTTATTTTGTTTTAGAACACTAACCAGTGAGCCACTGTTTTCAGATCTCACCTTGAGAAGACGATCATCAAAACAGGGGCAATGTTTTTAAAAACGACGAAGGTAAAAGGGCCGAAAGAAAAGTATTTTAATGTACAGAAAAGTCCGTGTATAATTCTACGTAAAGGAAACTGATTGGTAGAAATACAATATTATAGAAGAAGAAAAAAAAGTGTTACTCAAGAATAAGTAAATAAAGCATTGTTGTAATTATACTTCTCGTGTGTGATATTCAAACCAAAACAAAACTAGCGAGTTGTATATCGGTTCTTCTAAATCTCCAAAAACAACGTCTTACGAGGTAAGTGACATCCGTTTATAGTTCAGTTCAGACGAACATTAAACCTCAGTAATTATTTATTAAAAATTACCCATCCAATCATTTTATTCGATAAGTTTCAAGAAGCGATTCTATACTGATCTTAATTTATCTTCTCTTATCTCTCTCTCTGTACTTTCTAATTCATTGTATATAATATATATATACTCTTTGTATACTATAATAAACAGTTCATTTAGATTAAAAAGTCTTAAGATGAGACAATACGCCTTACTTGGGAATAACTAATAGAAAAATTGTATATATATATATATGATATCTGACCTATATAAAAGCCAATGTGTGTCACGTCACGTGACGCTTGATTTCTCCATATAGGAAGAGTCATAAAAGCTAAAATACATTTATCCAGATAGAATAGTTTGATTACTGTCTGCCTATTACGATTTTAGTGACGGAGGTGCCGTGAAACCTTATAAGTGTAGTGAGTGTTGGGATCACCTACCCTAGAGCCAAGTGCATAAAATTTATCATGAAAGTCAAAATATCGATTCAGTTTTAAACTTAAATCGTTTTTGTCTTAAGCTATTTTCTGTTATATCACCAACGTTTTTAATAAGAGACAAACCTTTTTTTTATCAACGGAGACGTTAAATTAAGAAATCAACAAATATTTTCCAGTTTTGTTGTCTATACATTTCATTTTATACTTTCGGTACATAGACTAACAACAATATTACATTATACTTTTGTTGCTAAGCAACATGACATAAAAGCCATTGTTGGAACATAGTGTTACCAAAACGCACTGGCTTTTCTATATATTAGAAGTTGTTAATCTAACTAATTTTTAACCAATAATTATTCTATGAATACGCCACGAATTCATTTCATAAATGATCTTAATTTTGATTGGCTCACAAGGAAATTTACCGACGTTTCCCTGCCTCGACTGCACTTTTCTGCCTCTTTGTTGGTCAAGCTTGAGTTCGCAAAATTTATTTATTTCAGTTAACTATGAAATGTGAGGTTAGGGTATACTATGGGGTGGGGGTGGTAGTACTTGCCCCGTCATTTTTTGAGGGGAATACGCTAGTCATATTAATAAAATTCTCCCATTCTTAAGAAGGCACAGAACCGAGTAGAAATCCACAACGATACTACTGCAAGGCCATGTTTCCCTCGTTTTTATATTTGTATTTCTGTTCATTTTTACGTTGTAAAAATTCCAAGTTAACAGTCTCGTTCTTTTCGTTTTCAGCGATCCAATCCTAGGTTAATTAATTAATAGTTATAATCAGTTTTAAAATGTATGGATTTACATAGAATAATCGTTGACGAACCTATAACCAATGGTTCTTGCATCACCACTCTTCCTAATACACAGGCCTGGCATGGCCAGGAGGTTAGAGTGCTCGACTCACAATCTGAGGGTCTCGGGTTCGAATCCCCGTCACACCAAACATGCTCGCCCTTTCAGCCGTGGGGGCGTTATAATGTTACGATCAATCCCACTATTCGTTGGTAAAAAAGTAGTCCAAGAGTTGGCGGTGGGTTGTGATGCCTAGCTGCCTTCCCTCTAATCTTACACTGTTAAATTAGGGACGGCTAGCGCAGATAGCCCTCGTGTAGCTTTGCGCGAAATTCAAAACAAACAAACCTAATACACAATTTTTAAAATAAACCAACCAAAGGAGGCAAGCAAAATGGATTAATTCGCTTGATATTTTGGAGTAGACTAACTGTGTGAAATTATTTGGTTCGTACATTATTTGAGTAAAACCAGCCAACAGTTGTTTCATTTGTAGAAATTGGTCATCCGTGAAAGAACTTGGATCATTCTGTATCTTATCATACGCTGGAAGTTAGTCGGGTGAAAGAACTTGGATCACTCTGTATCTTATCATACGCTGGAAGTTAGTTGGGTGAAAGAACTTGGATCATTCTGTATCTTATCGTACGCTGGAAGTTAGTCGGGTGAAAGAACTTGGATTACTCTGTATCTTATCATACGCTGGAAGTTAGTCGGGTGAAAGAACTTGGATTACTCTGTATCTTATCATACGCTGGAAGTTAGTCGGGTGAAAGAACTTGGATTACTCTGTATCTTATCATACGCTGGAAGTTAGTCGGGTGAA
>NW_013671408.1:40709-50765 GCF_000517525.1 Limulus polyphemus | reverse complement strand
TATATATATATATATATATATATATACATACAAGCGCGTGCACACACATATATACACATATACAAACACATGCACGCACATACATATATAATATATATGTATTATAGTTTAAAAAGAATAGATACATAATTTACTGTATAAAACTTTTTAAGAACGGATAAAACGGGAATTATTACAAAAAGCTAAAACGTTCATTTATCCCATCGGGCTGGAAAGTTCCCAGGTCAAAAATGGTTTTGTTTTCTTGTACTTCGCGGTTATGTTGGTCTGTAGGAGGCCTTCTTCAAAACAAGAATTTTAAAATGGCCGAGGGTATGGTTGTGCAGATTGAAGTGTTTAAAGCCACTGGTTTATCTGCGTTATGATTTATTATGTCTCTGAGATGTTCTCGGGAACGTTCTGCTAATAATCTACTAGTTTCTCCTATGTATAATTTTCCACAACTTGAACCAAAACACGTCATATATTCTATTGTATGTGCAGTTAAATTGATCCTTAATGTAAAAACTCTACTTAGGATCCTGCACGGATGTTCTTGAGTCAATGTAAGCTTTACTAATAAAATCGCCAAGGACTTGTGGTTTATTTAATCTTTACATTGGTACTTTTTAGAGCTCAGAATCAGTTCCTGTTTTATGTATAGCTGGCTGTCTGAGTATAAAGTTGTTTGTTTTTGATCTGGCGATCATATTACGTTTGTTTTTGTAATTTTTGACATCACGTGTCTCACTCATTAGAGATTGGAGTCATGTAGACTGTTCTCGTTTAAAAATCTCACCCATTGAAGTCTGAAGTTATAGTGTTTCATTTTTAGTTGACGTTTGGGAAAAAATTGAATGAGGTACTTCCATTAAAAAAATTCATTGTCTGTTCTGAAGAAGTGACAATCATGGTATTGCTTCTATGCAAGCTACCAAATAATACTGTCGCTTTTACTCAAGCAACCAATTTAATGTCACTTATGTTTACATACTTGAAACTAGGACGCCGTGTTACTCAAACGCTTAAATACAATAATGTTTTGAAGCTTAATCGTTACAAAATTAAACATCGTTTCGTTTACAGATTTTGGTGATGAACAAACTTACTAGCAAATCACCGAAGAGTCCGCAGAAACGTGTCACAGAAGATGAAGAATAATTAATACTCCAAAACAAAACTACGATTTATATATAAAGTAGTATTTTATAGGTCAAACCACCAAGAAGTTAATATATAAGTAACTTCCATCCTTACACGCATGACATTTCTGATTCATCATTACCATTTTTTGGATATTCTTCTTTCTATATCTTCTGATAAAATAACAACCAGTGTTCATTAAATACCTACAGACACCCACAACTATTTGCACTTTTGGATATTCTTCTTTCTATATCTCTGATAAAATAACAACCAGTGTTCATTAAATACCTACAGACACCCACAACTATTTGCACTTTTGGATATTCTTCTTTCTATATCTTCTGATAAAGTAACAACCAGTGTTCATTAAATACCTACAGACACCCACAACTATTTGCACTTTTGGATATTCTTCTTTCTATATCTTCTGATAAAATAACAACCAGTGTTCATTAAATACCTACAGACACCCACAACTATTTGCACTTTTGGATATTCTTCTTTCTATATCTTCTGATAAAATAATAACCAGTGTTAATTAAATACCTACAGACACCCACAATTATTAGCACTTTAATTCTAACCACCCCACATATATGAAGAAGAACATCCCAAAATACCAGTTCATTAGACCACGGAAACTGTGTAGTGAACCTGATGATTTCAATGTCCGCTCAACAGAATTGGAATCATTTTTTTATGATCTTGACTACTCCAAAAACAATCTGAAAAAAGGCCGCAACTATATTGTTAATCAAGACCACAACTCCTCTTCATCTTTCACGGAAACAAACTCCTGTACCAGGCCGCCCCTTATTCTCACATACCACACACACACACAACAAACAAGTTAAAGATATTATTCTAAACAATTTTTCGCATTTTAAAGGATTCTAACACCACTACACATATTTTCCCAAGACCCCCCCCCCCATAATTTCTTACCGTCACGATACCAATATTGGAAACTACGTAGTTCAAAGTAGCCTTAAAACACCCACCTCAACAGACACAGATTCTATTGTAGGTAGCTATCCTTGTAATAGAGAACGCTCTAACACATGCTACCTACACTTACTTATCTTAAAAAGAACCGGCCAATTTTTCCACAACGTTGTATACATTTTACAGTCGGAAGAGAAATACATACATCAACGTCAAACAACAGGCTAATAACTACATTCTTTATATTAAAGCTTTCCAGTTTGTAAATTTGAGAAATTAAATATATTAATCCTTATTTTTATACAATTCTGAATCAGCCTCGATCTGACATCTGATTAGCTGCACTGATTGCCAGATTCACTCGTAGTTTCGCTCTAAGTACGCAGCTTCCTCTGATCGAAAGTTAATATTTAGCCTATTAATCCCCTTTATACACCTTTGTATACAAATAAGTAGGATCATACAGACAAAATCTATCTCCACTGTGGTAGGATCCTATGTATTAAAATATTAATCAACAAAACCAAAACAGAAAAAACAACACTTCTAACACTTAATCATGTTTAGTACAGTAATTTAGTGTTACAGTACAGAAATTTACATATATTTTTTTCAATGTAAATAACATCCAGTAAAAAGTTTTCACGGATAATATTTTCCCCGCAAAACAAGTTTTATTTATCTATTTATTCTAGAATTGGTATTTTTCGTTTCAAATGTGCAGTTCCTTATGGCAGACGTTCGTGTGTTATTTAGAAAGACATTTTCAAATCACCGCTAGGTGTCTATTCACTAACAGTATGTATAATCGTGACCTAGTTAACAGAATCTAGCTTGGCTTAACTCCTGTTATCTGATTATATCGTTACATTATAGGACGTACAAAAATGAAGTACAATTAAGGACGCATAACCTTATTAAACTCGACCTTAAACCACTTTTAATTGGGCTTATCCTCTTCTTCTTTAACAGCAGGATTGTTACTAATCTGATATTTTGTTTTACTTCAGTTGCATGCACGCGCTAGTCATTGGCCTACACTTATTAGAGCGATACGAACAAAGACGTTAAAAAAAAAAGGAGAATCTTGGCAACGTAAAAAACAATCAAACCGCTATTCTACTGATTATTTCGAAGTTCTTGATAGTATAACTCTTTTGTTGCCTTACCCTACTGTTGCCTGAATATTTATGAATCTCGGTAGTGCAAAAAAAATAACGTTATTATCTTGATTATTCTGGAGTTTTTGAAACTATGTATAACCGTCTTGTTTTCCACACCGTAAATAACTTGTTATGTGAAAAGAATATATATATTTTTTTATGAATAAACGTTTGACAAATCATTTTAGGGTATAAAAACAGTTATTTGTTTTAGCGCTAACCTACACCGTGAACTATTTAAAACGGTGTATTTCTATAAAGTCCCAACTGTGACTGTAGTATAAAAATATTTTACCAAATATTTACATCAAATAGATACACTAGGCCCTGAATATGAATAATGTATATGTTGTTCTGTGTATATATCTACATATATATATATATTTCTGTGTCTCAGCCACATAATGTTTTTAAATGTAAATTATCATAGGCCTTGAAAGAAGAAAACTGACAACCGAAATGATTGACAGGTTTATCTAGGTCCTGCATTTTGATTTTCATAATATACCAACTTAGTAAGCATTCCGAGCCAATAAATATGAAATAAAAAAAACCGATTAAACGCCAGTCTTTTAGTAAACTTCAGACTGAAGCATTAATATATAAATTATTATTAAACCTTTGTACGTTGAAACATACTCACCCCTTCAGGGTTGTACTTAGACAAAGCTCCGTCTTCTTTAAATTCTTCTTCCAACACTTCAGTTAGTTTTTTAGATGAAACTAGCGTGTTGAAATAAAAAAAAATCAAACAATAAATAATCTTAGCTGTTTGTATTTTCTCTCTAAATAATATTTTGTTTGGTAATAAATAGTATTAAATGTTTGTATTCTCAAAGTACATAATTGTTTTCCTGGTAATTTTCCCGAAAGGAGGGGCTGAGGCCCCCTGGAAGGGACACTTGTTTTAACCACTCGCACTATACAGTAGTGTGTTGTCTGTCAGTCAGTCAGTAGACACTAAAATGACGCCGCATAATGGACGCTTAACGTTGGAATTTGTACTGTCTTGACGTCAGTAAAAATGCACGCGTGCCATGAATCACGAAAACAACTATGTACTCTGTAGGCTACACCACAGCATGGCATATGGAGTCCAAAAACAAGAAATATTTGTTACTTTTAATTTTGGTTTTATTTACCTTTGAAACAGAACACTTTCGGAGCACTTCTGGTAATTAGTATTAGATGTTTGTATTTCTTACCTACATAATCGTTACTCCAGTAATAATAGTATAGATAATTGTTTGTCTAACAATGAATAATTTTGAATATTTGCCTATTTATGTGCATGTTTACCAAGAAACTTATAGACTAAAAAAAAAAAAATGGTGGCTTTAAAAATCAGCTGGTATAATTAGTTTAAAAAAAGATTGACAATAAAGCTTTACGGGTAAAATTTGGAACAAAATCCAATTTTGTGAAATTAGCTCGTGCTCACGTATAATCTTTATAAAATACGGAAAACATCTTTACACGTTATTGAAATCTCAACATGAATTAGAATGTTTATAAAATTATAAACGAAAAAGAATAAAATCTTCGAATCACCACTTTTTTTGTTTTCAGATAAGTTTCGGTTTTCATTAAGGGTTATGATTAGAAGTTAAATGATAAGTTTTGGTTTTCATTAAGGGTTATGATTAGAAGTTAAATGATATTGTTTTCGGTTTTCATTAAGGGTTATGATTAGAAGTTAAATGATATTGTTTTCGGTTTTCATTAAGGGTTATGATTAGAAGTTAAATGATAAGTTTTGGTTTTCATTAAGGGTATTGATTAGAAGTTAAATGATAAGTTTTGGTTTTCATTAAGGGTTATGATTAGAAGTTAAATGATATTGTTTTCGGTTTTCATTAAGGGTTATGATTAGAAGTTAAATGATATTGTTTTCGGTTTTCATTAAGGGTTATGATTAGAAGTTAAATGATATTGTTTTCGGTTTTCATTAAGGGTTATGATTAGAAGTTAAATGATATTGTTTTGGTTTCCATTAAGGGTTATGATTAGAAGTTAAATGATATTGTTTTGGTTTTCATTAAGGGTTATGATTAGAAGCTAAATGATAAGTTTCGGTTTTCATTAAGGGTTATGATTAGAAGTTAAATGATATTGTTTTCAACAAGTTTGGAATTGTTTAATTTTTGCATTGCCATGGAGATGAAAAATTTAACTAGCAGTACAAGACTCGAAGTTAAAGCATCTTTTATATTCTGTGATTTATGTTAATTTACTAATGTAATAAATAAAGCTTGTAGTTCTATAAACACCCCACCAGAGGGAGAGAAAACACTATTCAGGTTTGTTTGTTTGGAATTTCGCGCAAAGCTACACGAGGGCTATCTGCGCTAGCGTCCCTAATTTAGCAGTGTAAGACTAGAGGGAAGGCAGCTAGTCATCACCACCCACCGCCAACTCTTGGGCTACTCTTTTACCAACGAATAGTGGGATTGACCGTCACATTATAACGCCCCCACGGCTAAAAGGGCGAGCATGTTTGGTGTGACGGGGATTCGAATCCGCGACCTGCAAATTGCGAGTCGAGCGCCCTAACCACCTGGCCATGCCGGGCCAAACACTATTCAGAAAGCAAGTGAGTAAGTCCAGTGAATACTTAAATTTACTGATTTTTTGGCCTGGCATGGCCAGGTGGTTAGGGCGCATGACTCGTAATCTGCGGGTCGCTTGTTCGAATCCCCCTCCCACCAAACATGCTCGCCCTTTCAGGCCGTGGGGGCGTTATAATGTGACAGTCAATCCCATTATTCGTTGGTAAAAGAGTAGCCCAAGAGTTGGCGATGGGTGGTGATTACTAGCTGCCTTCCCTCTAGCCTTTTACTGCTAAATTAGGGACGGCTAGCACAAATAGCCCTCGTGTAGCTTTGCGCGAAATTCAAAACAAACAAACAAGCTGATTTGTGTGTGATACCTACCCTGTTGTGTGAAGTTCTTGTGTGGGTGGGGGTGGATTATTTACTGTAATTGGATAATTCAAATCAGTATTGTTTAAATAATTGATTAAAGGTGGAATACTTTAAATACATGTGTCTATATGGGATCTAGTTTTTGTTTTGCCTTGCTCATGATTTAGAAGCTCATAAAAGCTAATATTTCATCAGGTTACTGAATGTCTTCAGTATGGATTACAATAGGTTTACTTACATTGTATAAAATCCTGTAGTTGTTGAAACTCGGCTGGAGTAAACCTTTTACCATTTTAATGTCATCATCTGGACTCGCTATAACAGGTATCAACTAACTGAGCATCACAGACAAAGAGGGCGCTCGGACACCAGAAACTGACAACCCAGCGTGCGGCACGAGCCAAAGTTGTTTGTTAACCAATCTCAGGAACCATCAGCTGGAGAAGGAAGTGAGAGGAGAGAATTTATAGAGTACTGAGATACTCATCAACAAACATGTGAAACCTACATTGTAATAAAGGTATAGCCTTTCCTCACGACAGAGGCGGTAATTAGTATAGCGTTCTTTCACACGTAAAAGAAGGCTGTTGTTAAATTCATGCCAATAAATAATGTTTATTAGGCATACAAATGTTGAAACAAACCGGCGACACAGGTTTATTAACAGCTCAAGTTCGTTTGTTTGTCGACAGTTTAACAGTTTTATTGACAGATTTTAATCTCTAGTGAATGGTAATTGATAAATAACATTTTTTTTAAAAAATCAATTCGTTACATTTATATACTTAAAGCGTTGATTCTCATGTTTTAATATAATGCTGTATAATCTCGAACACCTTGAAACACAATATTAAAAATACAAAATAACACAAAAGAGCTTGAAGCTCAGTGGCGTAGCTAGAAATTTTTCCGGGAATGTCAAGTAAAACATATGCATTTTTTCCAGTTATTCGTACATATCTGTCACTGAACAACGATTATTCACGTGCTAGCAAAATGTTACCAGTTGACCTAAGGGGGGAATTTTGTTTATTAAGATATTTAAATTTTCGAATTTCTCTTCACCGCCTCTCTGCAAGGAGGGCTGTTGCCTTTATTGCTACGACACTGATGAGTCTACTTTTCACCCAACTGAAGTAACTGTTGAAGTAAGCAATAAAAAATCTGAGTACTAAGTTGTACAGAAGCGAATTAGTTATTTCGTGCAACTAGAAATACAAAGTACATTTTTTTGTAAAACTATATCAACTTGTGGAAATTAAAGAAAAGAAAATCTTGTTGATACGACAACAACTGTTGTGGAGTGAACGCCTGTCATGATGTCTTATGACAAGTATAATTAAAACTTGTTGTTACAACAACAACTGTTGTGGCGTGAACGCCTGACATAATGTCTTATGACAAGTATAATTAAAACTTGTTGTTACAACAACAATTGTTATGACGTGAACGCCTGACATGATGTCTTATGACAAGTATAATTAAAACTTGTTGTTACAACAACAATTATTGTGGCGTGAACACGTAACACAATGTCTTACGACAAGAATAATTAATAACTTGTTGTTACAACAACAATTGTTGTGGCGTGAACACGTAACACAATGTCTTATGACAAGTATAATTAAAACTTGTTGTTACAACAACAATTGTTGTGGCGTGAACACGTAACACAATGTCTTATGACAAGTATAATTAAAACTTGTTGTTACAACAACAATTATTGTGGCGTGAACACGTAACACAATGTCTTATGACAAGTATAATTAAAACTTGTTGTTACAACAACAATTGTTGTGGCGTGAACACGTAACACAATGTCTTATGACAAGTATAATAAACATTTCTTTTTGTCCACTAATGGTAGGGATTTCCGTTTCAAAAAACAAACAAATAATTTTAATTCTATGTGTGGGCATTTTAAAACTATATTAATGTTCAGCTCTTTAAATCTAAATAAAACCATTCCACTTTACTCTTAGAGTGTTGTGAAAATATACGCAGTATGGAGGAAACAAAGCTACAAAATGAGATATCTGAACTCTATCCACACGGAGAATCTAACTCCGTATTTTAGCATTGTAATTTTGTAAACTTGTCGCTGACCCACACGGAGTGGGGGGGGGGGGGACAAAACCTACACAGTGGAATATCTTTATTGTGCTCACCGCAGGTACCGGAGCCACTGGGGCTAAGATGTACAATAAACTATCTGTACCCTGTTCACCGAGAGGAATCGAACCCCGAATTTTAGCGTTGTAAATCCGTAAATTTATTTACTGCTATAGGGAATCGAGTATAAATGAAATTAATTAAAGACAAAAGTGTGTAATTTACCCCACTTCCGCCCTCCCCAGAAAACGTCTTATGCACCAGGGCCTGGGTTTTGTAATATTACTTTACAAAACAACCGTATCACTAGAGAATCTAGTATTTGATAAACATTAGTCTGATGTTGTATGTTCAGGGTTGTCAGATTGGCGGGGGATCCTCCCTTTTCTGGGGGTCAGTATGGGGAGATATTGTAAGGGTTTGTTTGTTTGTTTTGCGCTAGCCGTTCCTAATTTAGCAGTGGAAGACTAGAGGGAAGGCAGCTAGTCATCACCACCCACCGCCAACTAGTTGGGCTACTCTTGTACCAACTAATAGTGGGATTAACCGTCACTTTATAACGCCCCCACGACTGAAAGGGTGGACATGTTCGGTATGACGGGGGTTCGAACCCGCGACCCGCAGATTGAGAGTCGAGCGCCCTAACCACCTGGCCATGCCGGGCCCATGTTTTTTTAGTAGAGTGTAAATAAATATAATTTTTATGATATACTGCAGAACTTACGAATGTTTTTTTGTTGTTTTTTTAAGCGCCAAAAAAGAGGCATCGCTAGCTACTTGAAAGATTGGAGGCTCGGGCCCATAAATACTGGAATTATCCGCGTTTCAGAATGATGGCGATCATAGTTTCCTATTCTGACTTTTCAAGACATCAATTTGGGATTCGGGGCACGGGCCCCATGTGACGCCGCTGAGATTATCTGCACTGGATCCGCTACAAGGATCGAATCCACAAATTTTGGCGTTATAAACTCCCAAGCTTACCGCTGAGCCACTATTCTTATATCATGAAAACATATTACACGTGGGTACATAATGTGTTCATGCTAGTATTCAAAGGGTTAATACGAGTCTCGTGGTGGAGAAAGAACTAGAATAATAAAATGAAATACTGTAAAAAATAACATCAAAAACTTGAGCAGATGAATTATTAATTTCAGTTCGTTAAATAAGCAAAAAATACTTATTCAAAATCCTGAAATAAATTCCGGTAGTTCTGATCAAAAACCAGTGTATAACTTTCAGAAAAACTTCAGTTTCAAGGTTTTATTTTTTCAGGTACTAATTTAAAAAACGGTTAGTTACATCTATTGGCATCTGTTCAGGGTGGCGTTATTCCAATTAATTTTTGAAATGACTAAATCAATTTAGGTTAAAACTTCTCAATAGTTAAGATAAGTCATTAAAAACTCGACTATGTTCGATCATTTAATTATTTTGATTCTTCTATTTCTTCCTGCTGCTGGAAATGGTACAGAATTTAAGATTTTGTAAAATGAAATAATTTCAAATTGGGTTAAGAATCACATGAAAAATTGGGTTCAATGACAATGTCATTCAGGTAATACTCCTAAACAGAAAAAAAAATCACATGAAAAATTGGGTTTAATGACAATGTCATTCAGGTAATACTCCTAAACAGAAAAAAAAATCACATGAAAAATTGGGTTCAATGACAATGTCATTCAGGTAATACTCCTAAACAGTAAAAAATCACATGAAAAATTGGGTTCAATGACAATGTCATTCAGGTAATACTCCTAAACAGAAAAAAATCACATGAAAAA
>NW_013671408.1:32976-39973 GCF_000517525.1 Limulus polyphemus | reverse complement strand
TTCAATGACAATGTCATTAAGTTAATACTCCTAAATTGAAAAAAAAAAATCACATGAAAAATTGGGTTTAATGACAATGTCATTCAGGTAATACTTCTAAACAGAGAAAAAAATCACATGAAAAATTGGGTTTAATGAAAATGTCATTTAGGTAATACTTCTAAACAGAGAAAAAAATCACAGCGCTAAAATAAAATAACGCACGAAGTATGTGAAAGTGGTGTATCAATCCAAAGAAGTGTTTAGAACATAAGAACTGGCTAATTTTTTATACTAGGAAAAAGTAGAGTAAGACGGCCACCCGAAGTTTTAATACGGTTTTCACCAATTAAGATGAATGTCATGTAAAAGCAAAAGGTTTTAAATAAACCCTGTTTTCTTATAAATTTCGTTTCAAGTTAAAACAAATATTGGACATTGACCTTTTTTTTTTTAGATATGAAAAAAATATATTTCTTGCAGTTAGGGGGCCATTTTACCTATAAGGTAGTATAAAACGGGCCCCAATCTAACTCATAACAAATGCAAATTGAGACGAGTGATGCATTTCGCAACTGAATTTAAATAACTCAAATCATCATTTAAATGCTCCCGACAGGGATCAAACAGATCACGCGCAGGTTGCGCATTATCTAGGACAATGGCGCAAAAGAAAGTGAGTAGTAGTATGGGGCAATGACGTACATTGTAGCCGAAGCCTATAGCGGAAATGTGCGTCATTGACGTGGGGTAAGCCTAATTAAGCCACTCATCTTAAAGCAGTCGCACGTTATAACAAATTGGTAAATTTTGAACTGTGTTTATTCTACGACGCATTCGTTTGTCCAAGCAAATTCCTCCAAGGCTTTCGGTTCCCCGGTGAGTCAGCGGTATGTTTACGTACTTGCGAGATAAAATCCGGGATTTGATTCCCTGTGGTGTACAAAGTACAAATAGCCCACTGTGTAGCTTTGCAATAAGAAAACAACAACAACAACAAGCAAGAATTTCTTTTCAAGTGTCACTCTGAACGAGACAGTTCCTGCCAATTTCATCTTTGACGGTTTTCCAGTGTCACTCTGAACGAGACAGTTCCTGGTAATTTCACCTTTGACGGTTCAATTACTTACATTATAACAATTTTTATGTGTCATATGCTTTAAGATAGTAATCTACAATACAAAGTCTGAGCATGTAAACTGATTCGTTAACATTAACAACATAAAAAAACGGATCTCCTGAAAGACTCCTCTACGTCTGGAAGTGAATTTTCCTCGCATATGTTTACGTGTAAATGAATCCATAACAACATCAGAAACAGCAGTGAATACACAAGTTAGCACTACTCATCAGAATTTATATCTTTCACACAGCATTTTAGATAACAAATGTTGGACTATACGTTTAATTAACCTAAGAACATATCTCTCTCTTCGTTATTGCAGCATTGTTCTTCATTGCAAGCACACGCTGGAATACAGACCTAATTTGCTTTAACACATCTACACACGACAGTAGCGCATTTCCTCCTGCATCCAAATGACATTAGTTTCACACATGCAATTGGTACCAGTTCATCCACAATTGAAAATCAAGAAATCAGATCTATTCACATATCAGCATTACGTAACATGAAATACAAAACATAGGTAGGCCTACCGTATAGATGTAAGTCAAATAATAATCTCGAAATGGCGTACATCGTTAAAGGGACAGTTAGACCCATTTTGGGGGTATTATTTTACTTCTCGAATATCCGTGGCTCCTATATCAAAGCCTGCGTAATCATATCCTCTTTGTATTGTGTTGATTCCATAGTAACATAAAGTGTAGCCAGCCACCTGATCACACGTTCAGTATATAAACTATTGTTGAAATAAAATATCTAGCATAGCTATTGTAAATTTATATAAATATAATAGTACTGTCAGTTGGATGTCCATATAACTACTTTGCAGGGTGTGGATGGATATTCACCAAAATTGGTATGAAGGTTCATTGGGTCCATGCGGGGGGTACATACAAATTTTCCGTTTTGTTGTTTTTGAGTTTTGCAATTTTTATGGACGTTTTTGCCTTTTTTACCACTACTTCGCCCCCTATAGATGGATCTTCACCAAATGTGGTATGGACGTTTATTGGGCCCATGGGAGAATCATAAAAATTCAGTTTTGCATTTTGTGTTTTGCGGTTTTTATGGACGTTTTTTTACCACTACTTCGCCCCCTGGATCTTCAACAACTTTGGCATGCGGAGATACAAAGAAAATTACATGAACTTTGCATGAACTACCAATGAACCAGTTCATTGTTATCATTATTATTAAACTTGACATAAAATTATACAGGCTTGTAGATGTTACGATACAATTTTGACATGCAAGATATTCTATAATAGGCTTAACCTATATAATACAAAAATAGATGTTTAATTTTTTTATATTTAAACGTTTAAATAGAATTTTAACTCTTTGATAAAAAATATTTGTTTCATAGTTATGTTTAAAATTCAATTTCAGTGTGAAATATAAATTCATAAGTCCCTATGACATTAATTATTTTTTCATTATTTCACCATTCAGGCTAAGCCTAGATCAATCTGTGAAGTGAAACTTTTTAATCAAAAACGGCCTAACGTTCCCACTTTATGTTACATTTAAAACCCTCCAGTGGCTCAATGGTAAGTCTGGATGCTTTATAATACTAAAAAACCGGGTTTTGATGCCCATGGTGGGCACAGCACAGATAACCCATTATGTAACTTTGTGCTTAACTACAAACAAAGCTATACTTAAAGTTTAGACTACTCAAAATATTACAATTATAGTACAATTTAAATATATATATATATAAATTATTACAATTGAACTTAGAAATTACCAGTTTAGACAATGCTCTTGTTAACTTGATTAAGTTATTTACTATTTAATGTTAAGTTTAGGTAAATAAGTTTCTGATTTAACTGCTAGAGTGTCAATAAATTTAATCATAGTCTTGGCATAGAGGAAAGGCTAAATATGGTCAAGCTGAGAAACACCATAATTTCACAGATTTGCAACTGAAATGGTGTTATACACTGTTCTTACTGGAAACCCGTACAGCACCAATTATATAAAGATGTTGTTTGAATTGTTACATTCTCCCTGTGATACAATATCACAGGGATATCGGTAATAGTGTACGAAGCAAACCACTACTAGTGCTACTACTAGTGTTTATGTATTCTATAAGTGAATTATACTGTTGTGTCAGCGAGTCACATGACCACCGTGACGCAACGTTTCTAGAACTATCATGTACTTTGGCGAATGTTCAAGTTCTTACTAGAAATAGAGTACGCTGGTATATAAAAGAGGGGAATGTAATGTGTGATAGTCAGTGAGTAATTGAACTGCAGTAACAGGGTATTGTTGAAGTTAACGTTCGTTCGTTACAGTGTTGTTTTAGCGCGAGCATTGAGATTAAGTGTATCGAACAGTTATATTCGGAAAGAATAAACCAATTTTATTAAGTAAAGACTTGTGTCGTTAAAGTTTCGTTGGAACGAAGTTACGGAAAGTTAATTAACAAACGGAGACGTAACAATACTTTATTTTTTTCTTTAATAACATATTCTTTTTCATTTTCTTATTATTATTATTATGTATTTTCATTGTAAGGATTATTTTATAATTTTAGATTAGTATATGGATTTTGTGATTGCAGAAGAAAGTATCGCTAAGAGCGACAGTACCCGACTGGTGAAACAATTTATTTCAGTCATTATAAGTAAGAACAGTATATTAAATTAGCTATTTTCATTCCTGGGTTATTTTGTAATTCTGATCTATCTATGTAGGTAGCTTGCTTTAAGTTTAATAAGGAGTTAATATTAAACTACCGATAAACAAGAAATAGTAGTCTTTATATAGGCTTAACTTAGGCTTATCGGTAGTTGTTCATTCTGAGTCGACAATTAACGTCGGCTTGGCCATGTTACTACTAGGTATAGGCCTAACTTTTTAACGATTATTATTTTTTGTTCTTAGCCTCGTCCAGTGTTTCACAATCATAACGACATTTAACTCGATCTACCCTTAGTTGGTAAAGTCAGGCGTTTGACTGATCGTAGTTTGGTAATGAACAAAATAAATAAATATTATTATGCTAACGTTTCGGAAGATCAATCTTCCTCCTAGTATTAAGTAAGCTACTTGGTTTGGCCCCTCTAAGCCTATTCTCTCTTAGCTTACTTAATTTTAGACCTGACTATAAATAACGAAATAAAAATTATATGATTAAATAGAAAATAAGTGTTATTTTGAATTCGTCACACAAAAAATAAAACCAAGTGAATACACAAAAATCTGCTTATTCGTTTGCTAAAAGTTAAATTGTAATATTGGAAATAAGCATATCTACCCGGGATTGCTGAGAGGGAGGAACAGTTGGGGCAGTTACCTGGTACAGAACTCATCCCATTCGTGCGCAAGCACACGAGCTAATTTCGTGAAAAGGCTCCATCCCACGCTATTCTGACTAGTGACCCCAAATATTTCAAATGTTTGAGTTTATTGAAATTTCAGAATGGTTAGTTGGTTGGTTGTTTTAGAGCAAAGCCACATTAGGCTATCTGCTGTGTCTACTGCGAGGAACCGAACCCCGGATTTTAGCGTTTTAAGTTCGTAAACTCATCGCTGTCACACCGGGCGGGGGAGAGACAAAATTTGAAAAAAAAAACTGTTTACTTATTCCTTTTTCAATACGATATAAGATATTTCGAGGGTAATAATTTAATTCGGTTGCACATTGACATACACACATATATATATAAAACAATTTAGTAGCACAGACAAAATCCACCCTTTGAAGCAATAAAATTATATAATAATAAAAATGTGAAGACTTCAGTGACCCACAAAACTATGTTAGTATATTAGCAATACTTAGTAAATATGTCGTTGTGACATATACTGCCATTCAGGTTGATCCTTATTGCCACCAGGTTGTATAGTGATGTATCTATCTATATAGTAGCATTAACATATGTATGGTGTTTTGAGAAGTCTTTTACTCTCACAGTGATCTTATATTTATATGGGTATTCCAAGAATGTACAGCATTAATGCTACTAATTTAATTTTGTGATTTATTTAGACAACAAGCTGTTTAAATTATTGAAAACTAAATATAGGATTACTGTGAGAGTAAAAGACATCTCAAAACACCAAACAAATAACACACACTCTACCCCTATATGAAGCCTAGTGTTATTTTTTTATATTTACCCTTTTCTAACTCAGTGACAAGGGTTAAATGGAATGATAGATTGAGTTTCATATATTCTTTTGTTATGTTAACATAGTTTGCTAAGGTTCAATAATCGACGTTACATTCTAAAACTCAGTTTTAAAGAAATACTCTTATGTCAGTTTTGTTTTGTAGAATTTCGCGCAAAGCTACTCGATGGCTATCTGCGCAAGCTGTTCTTGAATTAGACAGCCAAAAGAGAAGGCAGCTAGTCAACACCACCCACCGTCAACTCTTGGGCTACTCTTTACTAACAAAGAGTGGGATTGATCGTTCCATTATAACGCCTGAAAGGGCGAGAATGTTTGTCTGTTTTGTATTTATCCAATGGAATATATCGCTGAATCTGACTAAAAAAAAAAAGTGCTTCTTCTTCTCAAAAAAAGTTTGTTAACTTGGATTATATTAGAGACTTACTATTAGTCATCATCATCATCCAGTGGAAGTTATTCTCAAGCTGGGTATCTGGGCCATCAGTAACAAAGACAATTCGAACGACGAAATCAATACCTCGTCAGCGACCAGTCTTTATCATTAATAGCTCTGAACGAATAGAAAGCAGGCGCAGTTAATCGACATAAAACCAGAGTTGACGTCATTTCTACTTAGACAAAAACACTTTGACGTTTAGTGAATTCTCACTGCAGATAGGAACATGACGGTCACAGTTGTCAATAAAGAGGTTTATGAACAGAAAGATTGCACATGATGTTAGAGAGGTTTATTTGTTTGTCTTTAGATATTCGCGCAAAGCTACGCAAGGGATACCTGCGCTAGCCATCCCTAATTTTGAATTGATATAGTAGAGGAGAGGTAGCTATTCAACAGCACCCACCGCTAACTCTTGGGCTACTCTAATCAAACAGTGGGCTTTGACCGTCACTTTCTAAAAACACTTACAGTCCCAAAATAGCGAGCACGACTTTGCAGCAACGGGACGTGAACCATGGCTCTCAGATTCACAGTTCGTCACGCTAACTTCTAGGCCACGCCCGACCATATCAGAGAGGCGCAGAATATTCTGTTTTCTGTCGCAATGGATTAGTCTTCGTATTAACTGATTTTTTGTTTGTAATTAAGCATAAAGCTACACAATGGGCTATCTGTCCCCTGCCCAGCAAGGGTATCGAAATCCGGTTTCTAGCGTTGTAAGTCCGCAGACACACCACTGTGCCACTGGGGGGTTAAAGCCGTTCCTAATTTAGCAGTGTACGACTAGAGGGAAGGCAGCTAGCCATCACCATCCACCGCCAACTCTTGGGCTACTCTTTTACCAACGAATAGTGGGATTGACCGTCACATTATAACGCCCCACGGCTGAAAGGGCGAGCATGTTTGGTGGGACGGGGATTCGACCTCCCTAACCACTTGGCCATGCCGGGCGTGGGGGCTAAAGTACCAAGAACGTATTATAAATTAAATTTCTTACCGTACCTACAAATCTGAAGTATCAACGTCAGGTAATGATCCTAGGGAAATACGTCAGTTGAAATAAAAGTAGTACGAGTTTCATGATATCTAAAATATAGAAATGTATCAATAAATTATTGTCCAATAAACTAAGATGTTTGATGTTATCTTCCCCGAACAACTGCTACGTGTAATCTCAAAGAAGAATCCTTATTTATCGTATTGTTCGGTGTATAAGACGCACTTTTTTTACCCCAAAATATGATGTCAAAATCTACTTGCGTCCTATACACCGAAGGTATAAATAATATATATGTATA
>NW_013671408.1:21461-31976 GCF_000517525.1 Limulus polyphemus | reverse complement strand
TAGTATATATATATATATATATATATATAATTTGGAATCACAGCCAAAATGTTCCCAATACGCTTTTTGTTTTCAGGAAGGAGTTCTACCCGAACATTAAATTCAGTTTTCCTTTTAGACATTAGGTTTGGGGCTGGGCATCACTCAGGTGGCGGTTGGTGCTGTAGACTACCATGTGTTTCGGTGTATAAGACGCACTTTTTTACCCCAAAATTTGATGTCAAAATCTGCTTGTGTCCCATACACCGAAGGTATGAATAATATATATATATATATGTATATACACGATATATACAAGCCATGTGTAAATATAGTTGAATAGGCATGCATAGTTTAGTTCAATTGAATGTGTTATCTATAACAATAGTAGTTTTTTTTTCTTTTAAAAACATAACTATTTATAATGCTCTCTAAATAATAAAAATTAATTACAGTGAAAGCAATGAAGATTTTGTAGGTTTTGAACCAAACTAAATAACAGTAATCCTTTTTTTTGATTTATGGTATTTTGTTATTTTGATGTTTTGAGCTCTTTTGTGTTTAAAACAATATATATATACTAATTTTTAAAGTATCAAATTGAATTTTTGTTCAATAAAAATCTTTAAAATGCGACTGTAGCTTTTTTCCCCCCAAAACTTTGTCTTCAAAATAAGGGTCCGTCTTATACACCGGTGCGTCATATATTCCTAAAAATACGGTAATAAACTTCTCACATGTGTATCTATATATATTTATATATGACATCCACTAAAGCAAACAGGTATGTATGGATAACGTATTTTTTTAAACATATTTCATCAAAATGAAGAATAGCGTGAATTTTACGGAACATATCCGAACCTTAGCTGAAATATTTCATTTTGTAGAGGATGTAAAAAATTAATATTATCAAAAATATTATTTAAAAAATGAAAACGCAGCCACAATACAAATATCCAATCGGATAGACGGTGTGCCCAAAAGGCAATTTGGGTTTTACTTCCGCCGGTATCTAAAAACAAAAAAAACATAACAGGGCGCATTACATAATGTTCCGCCCTATGGTTTGTGCCCTGGATATTTGTTGCGTTTTTATTTTTTTAAGTGTAGTTTTTCATCTATTTATTTACTTATATATATTTTTTTCCTTCTCTACAAAATTATATATATATATATATACACACACATATGTATATACTAAATAGTACAGAAAACCCGTCTCCTTGATGTTTTCATATAATTAGATGCATGTACGCATCCAGCAAGCTTAATTAGGATATACAAGCTGTAACGTATAACTGAATGACAAGTACGTTTGAAAATGCACGAGGAAACACCAGAAGTTTCAAATGTTCTGTTTACTTTTATCCCAGAAATTGTCTACCTTAACCCTATCTTCATCAAGATAATTATCTTATCATTGTTTCTCTTTTTAAGTTTTGAGTTTCAGTCAGCTGTCACCGCAGGGAAAGTACTCGGGAAAGCGATGTTTCCATATGCTCATCAACCTTCAGAAACACGTGCTCAACTATCCTAACCAAATTCTAGAAATGTCAAGATCAGGGCGTTCACCTGAAAACTGCTACATTATTATCAAACAGTATTGGTCACTTTATCTGGATTTAAAGTTTTACCATTTACTAGATAATACAGAGCACGTAACATTAATTTTAAACCTTTGATTAGTGAAGACTTGATTAATTCGAAAATCATTAGACGGAATAAAATATTGAAAAGAATATATAATTTATGAAAAGATCAAAACCAGAGTTAAAACCTTTATATAAACACGTATTAAATCACAATGAAAACGTCATGTTAAAAAAGGATTGGGAAGTAGTTATTGTTTTTCTACTGTTTTTATTGTTTTTTCTGATATTCGGAAAGATATAGCATCTAGAAATCCAAAGATTTGTTTGTTCGGTTTTAGTTAAACCCAAAGGTATACAATGGGCTGTCTGTGCTGGGCTCGCCACGAGTATCGAAACTCGGTTTCTAGCGTTATAAGTCCGCAGACTTGCCGCTGTGCCACTAGGGGGTATTGTTTGTTTTTGAATTTCGCGCAAAGCTACGCGAGGGCTATCTGCGCTAGCCGTCCCTAATTTAGCAGTGTAAGACTAGAGGGAAAGGCAGCTAGTCATCACCACCCACCGCCAACTCTTGCGCTACTCTTTTACCAACGAATAGTGGGATTGACCGTCACGTTATAACACCCCCACGGCTGAAAGGGCGAGCATGTTTGGTGGGACGGGGATTCGAACCCGCGACCCTCAAATTTCGAATCAAGTGCCCTACCACCTGGCCATGCCGGGCCAGCTAGGGGGTAAATCCAAAGAATATAACAACAAGTTTATTTATGGGAATAATGTATCAAATCATGATATATTTCTCTTATTACGTGATATTTATTTGATTGGAAACCATTTACACACTCAAAGTTTTTTTTGGGGGGAGGGGGCGGTTTCTTTCGCTTGGAAAGGTTTGTACCCAATTTCAATGGGTAGACAACTATTTGTCCCCCCCCCCCTTTAAGTTTCTCTTATTAATTTTTCCTTCATTTCCAACGAAATTGCAGAAAGTTCTATACCAAATTCACTGTGAATGTGAGTTCTGACATTAATATTCTACACATTTCTTGAAATAGTAATCATTTAAGTTTAACGTTTTCTTGAGACGGTTTTTGGCCCATAACAGTGTTTGTTTACCTTTAATAAAGGTTTTGTCAAAATCTATTTAAAGTGGGCCGAACAGTAGTTAACATGCTGGACTGTGGAGCTGAGATTTCGTGATTCGCGCCCCGTTATTTTGGGTCTATGGGTGCGTTATAAGGGTGATGGTCTAATCCCACTTTTCGGTCTGAAAAGATCAAAAGAGTATCTCATAAGTTAGCAGTGGGTGGTGTTGACTAGCTGCCTTCCCTCAATTCTATCACTTCAAAATTATGGTCGGCTATCACAGGTACCCCTTGTGTAACATTGCGCCGAATCCAACAAACAAACTGATTATTTCAATTAGCAATATGCATTTAAAACTGGGCACCTTCCAGGTGGTACGTCCGAGGGCTTATAAATCTAAAAATCAGGTTTAGATACCCGCAGTGGGCTGAACATTGATAACCCATTGTATAGCTCTGCGCTTAACAACAAACAAACTGATTATTTAAATTAGCCATATGCATTTAAAACTGGGCACCTTCCAGGTGGTACGTCCGAGGGCTTATAAATCTAAAAATCGGGCTTAGATACCCGCAGTGGGTTGAACACTGATAACCCATTGTATAGCTCTGCGCTTTACAACAAACAAACTGATTATTTAAAATAGCAATATGCATTAAAAACTGGGCACCTTCCAGGTGGTACATCCGAGGGCTTATAAGTTTAAAAATCAGGATTAGATACTTGCAGTGGGCTGAACACCCATTATATAACTTTGCGCTTAACAACAAACAAACAAAAGCATTTACAACTACGTGAAGGAATTTGTAAATAAAGCACATTATTTCTATGTTTGTTTACTGTAATACTTGATAAGATATGAGATACAGATCTTGATGAGTTGTCTGTTTTTTCTTCATATATATATACATTGTCACACATTATGACAAACAAATACAGATCGTAACCAACAATTTACCAGGGTTTTTTTTTGTTTTTTTTTAATTTATGGACAAAGCTACACAAAAGGGCTATCTGTGCTCTGCCCACCACGAGTATCGAAACCCTGTTTCTAGCGTGCCACTGGGGGGCAACAATTTAGCAAGAAAGTCAGAAAAAGTTTGTAATTAAAACAATCGAGCTGAATTTACAACATAACAACAAACAATACAACAATGTAAAACAAAAGCTTGTCTAAAAATATAAGGTAGTTTTCTTTCGTAATGTAAAACTAAACAATGGACAATCTACCCTCTGTTCAACGCAGGGAATCTATCCCCGGATTTTAGCGTTCTAAAACCTCAAACTTACTGCTGACCCACCGGGGGCATAAGAGAGTTACACGTGACATTTTGTATATGTTTAGTATGCACAGATCTGACACAGCTCGACTCGCAATCTGTGGATCGCGAGTTTGAATCCCCGTCACACCAAACATGCTCGCCCTTTCAGCCGTGGGGGCGTTATGACGTGACGGTCAATCCCACTATTCGTTGGTAAAAGAGTAGCCTATGAGTTGGCGGTGGGTGGCGATGACTAGCTGCCTTCCCTCTAGTCTTACACTGCTAAATTAGGGACGGCTAGCGCAGACAGCACTCGTGTAGCTTTGCGCGAAATCCAAAAAACAAACAAACAAAATCTGACACAGCCATTGTGACGTCATGAGAACCATTCTTTAATCGAACGGAAACCAGTTCGAGACAAATTTGTATAAAAAAAGAATAAAAAGCAATATAATCGTCACGATTTAGTTGCTCCCGAGTTTTGGAAGGACTAACCCCAAACCTTTTTTTTGGAAATCAATCATTCTCTTGAATAAATTGCTGACATATAGAAATCTCGTGTTTTTTTTTACTTTAATGATGTGATTTTCAATTCTCAGACTTGTTGTACTTCCCAAAACATTTGTGAACAATATTTACAAAATAGGCTGCAATTGGTTATCTCTATTCTTATCTTCCTAGTGCAGTGTATTGTTATTATTCACCATGAAAAGTTTCGCTAAAATGAAACTTCAACTTGTTGATGTATTCACGAACCATTAGCAAGTTCGTAAGCTGTATTTCTACACGAACAAAAATAATTGAGATGAAGAAGATGAACCAAAACTTCTTTCTCCACTGGACTTCTTCTAGTGGAACAACAGCAAATCTACGAGCCTATAACGCTAGAGACTGGGCTTCGATACCCGTGGTGGACACAGCACAGATAGCCCATTGTGCAGCTTTGTGCTTAACTACAAACAAATCTCCACTGGACACGTGTTCTTCAATAGAAGGAGTGCACAAACATTCCTAGCGTGAGACACTTATAATTTGGAGGTACCACTACCGAAACTTATCTCAGTTTATAAGTCATCTAATGATAATGGAATTAAAATTGAAAACATTATATTTTTCAATTAAAATTAAATCATGAACACAACAGGGAAATTCACTTTTTATTCACAGAGCATTTAAGATACGTTTTTATTTTGTATTCGTTTAAACAAACACAAAATATATAAAAAAATAGTTAGAAGAATGTTTTAACCAAATAATAATAATTAATTACTAATCTCGGCAGACAATCAAAATCCAGGGAGTTAATGAAATTAAACTGTCTTATTTTACTTTCAATAGACGTCATTTATCATACATTTACGATTATTGAACCATCAGCGGCCGCTGAAAAATACGAACGTCCAAAACAGAAAAAAAAAATTCAGCGGTGTTTCAGCATTACTGGACATCAGCTTTGGAAATCCGGGAATTTATTCAATCTGGAACACTTTTCTATAAAGATACTTAGCTACTATTAATCATTAGGTTTCCAAATTCGAAGCTCGAAATCCTGTATGAAGCTTGTTTTCGTACCCACACACGCATGATACAAACATGTCCACGATACAAATAATAACGAAACGGTAACAGAGAGAAGAATTACCAAAATAACTTTTAAAAACAAACAAAACTGAAAGGAATAAAGGGCAATTAGAACACGAGCTAAAAAAGAAAATTTGTACATATTTAATTTGGGCAGAGGCGTCGCTAGGCGCTGGCACACGGGGCCCGTGTCCAGATTCTGTTTCACAGTGCCCCGAATCCCCAGTCGGTGTCTTGAAAAACAAATCAGAACAGAAAACCATGATCAATATCTTACTGACACGCCTATGGGCCAGGGCCCCGAATCCTTTAGGCACCTAGCGACGCCTCTGGATTTGGGAATACCTAACATTAGACAAATAACTGACAAACTAGATTCCGTAATTATGAAACTTAATAGCTTTGAGGGTGTTAACAGCCTTAAACTCTACAAACAAATGTTGTATAGAGATCTTCCGTAATGCGTATATAAAAAACAACAAACGAAACCCATGTTTGTATTAAAACTTTCTTGTAAAATAAAGGATACACATATTACGAAACTAAACGGTGGAAAACTTAATTACTACACTGATATCAAAGTTGTCACTCTGTAATAACGGATAGTTTAGTGGTTGCCATTTTTCCAAAAACCAGTCTTTTAAATCTCTCGCAATGACGTCTCCTTTATATAGTAGTCTAAGGTGAGTGACAAGCTTACTCCCTCCTCACATTAAATTTTTGGACAAAACATAAACCTACGCGAGGTAGTAATACGAGTAAAACCTACAGCAGAAAAAAGAGTTTAGGATAAACCCAGCTAAATGCAATTCGGAACGCCTACGTGTTCGGTCAAATGAGAGTGTGAAAGAAAACAACCCTTAAAGATGAAACATAGTTTTAAACAAATAAAACCTCCCCACCCCAGTGGTAGAGCGGTATGTCGGCGGACTTACAACGCTAGAGACTGGGTTTCGACACCCGTAGTGGGCAGAGCACAGATAACCCATTGTGTAGCTTTGTGCTTAACTACAAACAAACAAATATAAACTTAAGGTCAGTAGAGTCTTCTTAATATTTTAGACCAATTATTGAAACTACTAATGAGAAGAGGTGTGTCAGATAAAAGGAAATCGCTCAGCCAATCACATGGTTTGAGAAACATTAGTTTGTTTGTTTTGAATTTCGCGCAAATCTACACGAGGTCTATCTGCGCTAGCCGTCCCTAATTTAGCAGTGGGAAGACTAGAGGGAAGGCAGCTAGTCATCACCTCCCACCGCCAACTCTTGGGCTATTATTTTACCAACGAATAGTGGGATTGACCGTCACGTTATGACGCCCCCACGGCTGAAAGAGCGAGCATGTTTGGTGGGACGGAGATTCGAACCCACGACCCTCAGATTGCGAGTCGCGCGCCTTAACCACTTGGCCATGCCGGGCCAGAAACATTAGTTTTAAATTAACATAACATAACGTTTTGGAACATGGGACTTATTGGTCCATCTCGGCTGTTCCATCTTCTAAACTAAAACTATTAGAAAATAAGTTTTAAAAAATCTTAAAGCCAGCACTTATCATTCATATACTTATCAAGTTTTCTCTTAAAATCAGTTAAATTTATTGCCTTCACTACATCCGAAGGCAACTCATTTCAAAGGCCAACTACCCTGTTGAAGATGACTCCTAACCTGCCAAAATTGATATTTGTGTTCCCTAGTCCTACTACTCTCACAATTAAGTAAGAAAAAAGATGATGCATCAAAACTATCAATTCCCTTTACAATCTTAAACACCTCAATCAGATCCCCACTAACTCTTCTTTTTTCAAGAGAAAACAATTTCAGAGATTTCAACCTCTCCTCTTATGACAAACCCTCCATCCCTGGCACCATTCTAGTAACCCTCTTCTGAACCCTTTCCAACAATTCAATGTCTTCCTAAGGTAAGGAGCCGAAGACTGAACACAATATTCTAAATGTAGCCTAACCAGTGACCTATACAATGAAATTATAACCTCTTTATACTTGTATTCAATATTTCTGTAGAAACAACCTAAAATGCTATTTGCTCTACCACTAGCAACAACACACTGTTTGGATAGCTTTACACAAAGAGCAATTATTACATCAAGATCCCTTTCTTTCATAACACTGTTAAGTTTATTCCCATCCAAATTATACTTGTAATTCAAATTAAGATAACCCACATGCATTACCTTACATTTATTATAATTAAAACCCATTTGGCATTTATTTGCCCAACTTACTAAATGATATAAATCCTTTTGTAAATCAGCAGCATCCTCTTGACAGTTAGCAATACCCAAGACCTTAAGAAGTTTATGGCGGTGCGTTATTAGTTATCATTTATTTATAATAATAAAAGTGCGTGTCTGTGTGTGTGTTTGTGACCGCCATAACTCCAAGAAGAAAGAATCTAGGGACCTGAAATTTCGCACACATACTAAGTGGACCCTGAGGGTATGCACCTGGGTATTATTACTTATCCACGTGCGTGTGCGCGTGCGCATCTTTTTATGAGGCAAGGTAGGGAAGAACCTCGTAGAAAAGAATATGTGACCGCCATATCTCCAAGAGAAAGGAGCCTGAAATTTTGCACCCGTACTAAGTGGACCCTGAGAGTGTGCACCTGGGTATTATTACTTATCCACGTGCGGGGTATATTTTAATGAGGCAAGCTAGCGAAAAACCACATAGAAAAGAAGTGTGACTGCCATAGCTCCAAGGGGGAAAGAACCTAGACACCTGAAATTTTGCGCCCATACCAAGTGGACCATAAGGGTGTGCAACTGGGTATTATTAGTTATTCATGTGCGTGCGCGTGCACGTCTCCTTTTAATGAGGCAAGCTAGCGAAAAGCCACATAGAAAATAAGGAGCTCCTTATATTACAAATAGAAATCATAGACAGACAAACAGATAGACACGCATGTGTGTGCATCTTTTTAATGAGACAAGCTAGCGAAAAACCACATACAAAAGAAGTGTATCCTTATATAACAACTTCTAATATATAGAAAAGCTGGTGCGTTTTGGTAACAATGCGTTCCCACAATGGCTTTTATGGCATGTTGCTTAGCACAAAAAGTATAACCTAATATTATTGTTAGGATATGTACTGAAAGTATAAAATGAAATGTATAAACTACAAAATTGGAAAAATATTTGTTGATTTCTTAATTTAGAGGCACCGTTGAATAAAGAGGTTTGTTTTTTATTTAAAAATTGTGATGTAACAGAGAATACCATAATTCAGAAACGATTTAAGTTTAAAATCAAGCGTGATGTGGCACACAATGCTTTTATATAGGTTAGATAACGTGATGTATAGTGGTATCTATAAACATCTATAACAAAGTCATCTAGAATATATCAACCTAATAACCCGAGCGAAACCGGGTACTTTCGCTATTAAATAAATAATATATTCTTAAAAAATCCTTACCGTTATTCTAACCTATTATAAAACAAATAAAACTGATAAAAGTTATACTTCACCAACTTAATCCAATTCACATAATAACATTTGATGTCAAGCAATTTGCTAATATAAATTGCGTCTCAACAATTACGTTGTCTGTTATATCCCAAATCCGGCCTGAATAGGTGAAATGCCTCGTCGAAAACGGATAGAGTAAATATACTCTTATTTACTTTTCATTCGGAAGCTCTTATTAATAATGTTAAATATATATATATATATACACGTGTGTGTGTGTGTGTGTGTGCATTATGTCTGTTTTGTATCCGTAACTATAGAAACTGTGTATTATCCCACCGTACTTGCATAGTTACATGAGACGAATGCTTGTCTGCTTCAGGCATCTCATTTATTGATAGCATGATATACAATAAGACATCCCCAATCTTACCAACTAGAGAAGAGCCTGTATTTCTTTCTTTGAACGAATGAAATAGAAAGCCGGTGTTTATAAGTATTTGGAAAACAGATTTGACATCGAAGCTGTTCCTCACTGGTGAGGTTGCGAAACGACGATACTTTTTTTATATATATAAATCGCACATAAGTATTCCATCGGCAAGGATAACGATTGGGCGGAGCTAAATGGAATCTGAGATATAAAACTAGCTAAGACAAATAGATAGGATAAAACTGATGTTTCAGGATGAATTACAATCCTGCATTGCTTTAAGTAGGGAGGCAAAAACACGCATTGCTGGACGCCAAAATTAAAACACCACAAAAAAAAAACATTTTGTTGATATTCTTGAAATTATAAAAGGTCGATTTTTACACTTGGGCATTTCCAAATGACAGATCATTCCTTTCGTTAGAGAGTTCCGGGAAACACGACATTTGGATGCTGTGCATATTGCACGTGTACTATCGGATTTACGACAATGTGTCAGGATACCCCCCCTCATCCAAGACTAAGTGACATCCATGTTTGCATCAACAAGGATTTGTCCTAACTCTCTGAACCAGGATGACATAAACGTGCTTGCCTTCACAGATAAGTCTATAACAACGAGGCTTTACCCTATAATTATCTACTATGGACGTGAGTTGTGGTTTAAAGAAAGCTTGTTCCACATCTTTGAGCATTTCAACAGCTTCCCTCGTTGTGAGTGAACTATGCATATACAATCACTTTTCTTGCCATCTCGTCAAACATAAATGTACAGCAATTGAGTATGCATAAATGTAGTTAAGAATAACGTACATTTTTATTGCCAAAGAATATAATTAAAAATATCGACATTTCGGTTTGCAAAAACAGTCCATATTTTTCTAACAAAATACTTGAAGTTACTGGATTTATTACTAAAACAATCTCGTTGTTTTTATAAACATTCTCGGAGTTATTGATACACCATATCATTTCCGAAAATACTAGTTTTTAAATTTTCTTTCTCTGTTTATTTATTTTTTTTCCTGGATATTTTCTCCCTTACTGGATATATTCATTTTCATTATTCTTCTTGGATATTTTCACTTTTGTTGTTTTGCGTGAATATCTTCTCTTCGTTGTTCCCCTTTGGTATATTCTCTCT
>NW_013671408.1:10756-20493 GCF_000517525.1 Limulus polyphemus | reverse complement strand
CATGAATTCCAGGTTTTATCCGTCTTGTGTTTTTAAAACCGAACAAGTATATACAAGATAATCTAAAAATATAACAGATAAAAAGTGTTTCATTGAATTTACACGTTTTCACCCTGGCATTCTAAGGACCTATAAATGTCTGTTCGGAAGAAAACGAGTAAAAAGTTACATTACTTTCCTTACAAACGTTCATCAATTGCTATCAACCTGTACATGACTTCAGCCGGTTCCATATCCATTCATCTATAAAACCACAGAATCCTGGAACACTCTGAAAAGCCTCCCTTCCAGGTTCCTGTTATCTTTCGTTTTCCAGAAGAACGTGATTTTACTGTCCCCTAGCGGAACAATATTCCGGTTCCCGAAGACACTTGATGCTGTGTACATATATGACCAGTTGAATGGTGGAGTACTAGTGATCGTTTATCTGAGCTTTCGTGTGTTTAAACAGTAGTGAGTAACCAAGCTGAGTTAGAAGCTAAGTTCCCTTATTTGTGTTCAACTACAGCCCATTATATCACAGTGGCATTCCTTCAAATCTACAAAGGATGGGATTGATTTTATACACAATATATGCAATAGATCATATTATTAGCTAAAACAAAACAAACAAAGAGAACAAATTCATAGTGAAACCAGCATATATATATATATGTGCTGTTGTATGTCCATTTAATTACTTCGCAGGGTGTGGATGGATCTTCACCAAAATTGGTATGGAGGTTCATTAGGTCCACGGGGAGATACATACAACTTTTCAATTTTGTGTTTTGCGGTTCTTGTGGGGGTTTTGCGTTTTTTGTTTTTTTTGACAATTACATAAAAGGCAAGCAACTTTTCATATCCTTTCATTGACCATGAATTTATAAAACTTCCGTCCAAAGGACGGGTACTCCAGCCAGTATACTATACTATAAGTAGGTTAACTTATTGTCATCTATAGCGCTGTAATTACTCTAGTGCATTGTTTATACGACAATATATTATTCCTTCAAGTATTGTTGACGTCCTGTCCTTCAAGAACATGACACGTACACAAAGAGAAAAGACTGAAACTATATCTTACTGCTTGGTAAAGGTATTATGGAAGAGTTAAAAAAAAGTGAAGATAAAGGGTCGTACCTATTTATTGTGCTTATGTCCAAACATATCCAGTTAGCACTGCATTCTTAGAAAAATATCAAGAACACAAAATTGAAAAAAGAAAATTCCAGATAATTAGTTAAAATTGTTGTAACGTATTTAGAACAGCTACACAACATTGGTTATTAAGAGGTGAGGAAGTGTGTGGGAGGGGACTATTGTTTGTGTTTAAGTGCAAATCTACACAATGGGCTACCAACGCTGTGCTCACCGAGGGTATCAAACCCAGTTTTTTCTTTAGCGTATAAGACCTCAAGCATACTGCTAAGCCACAGAAACTAAAACTTAACAATGGTATGCTAAAGTTGTAATATCAAAAATATAAGATTGATGTGTAATACAGTATTTCAATACTTTAAACAAACTAATCATATTTAACCTTGGTAGATAAGTACTATGTAAATCCTCCTCCTCCTCCCCCCAGTGGCACAGCGGTACGTCGGCGGACTTACAACGCTTGAAATCGAGTTTCGATACCCGTCGTGGGCACAGCACAGATAGCCCATTGTGTAGTTTTGTGCTTAACTTCTGTTGTATAAGTGCTAGTTCTTTGCCCCTGTTAATTTTAATTCTTGTTTTTTTTGAGTTAGCAACGGAAGAGAAATATTTATATTAAGGTACAGAGAAATAATGGAGTAATTATTATTCAGATGCAAAACTGTAAAAGTTCCTTTATGGAATGAACGAGGTTTAATTTTTACAGTGATTGTAACAGATAAATAAATAACAGTTATTTACATACCTAGTGCCGGAAGTGAGAAATGTACACCCCCCCCCCACCCCCCCCCACCTACTCACCCACACACACAAAAACGTGACTTAAAAACAGTGGTATTAAATGCCTACTTCCTGAGCAGTTCCGACACCCATAAATCTTTATATTTCCTGACTCCAGTGGAATTAACCCATAAATTTTTACATCGCTCGTTGCTATTAGCAACAGACAGCGTACCTATAAATTGAGACATTATTCAGCTGACTACCAGTAGTTTTGTCTTTGAATAAACTAGATGTACTGTTGGGAAGTAAATGAGCGAGCTGCTTTAAATGCCTTAACAGTAACAATAGTAAAGTAGTCTCTAAAGCTATCATAATGTTGAACATCACCTGGCAAAGATGGCAAAACTTAAAGCTCGTATCGTAAATACTTAGGTTGACTTGCAAAGGTGTAGAATATCAGAAGATATTTCGCTCTTGTAGAATGTGAAAATAATGTGTCCCACTATTATCTCTTAAACGTCTTCCGGAAATCTAAAACACACTTTCCGTTTTCCTGACACCCACGGTGTAGCGAGATCCCGTGGCATTGTTAAAGCGCCCTCATCCGTTCAAGGAAGATTATTACCATGTTAAAAATATTACGCGTATATTCCACGGACTTTGTAATTAGAAGCTACATTAAGCTACTTCCTCAAGCAATACATTAAGCAAAGAGATTTGTGTTGTTTACAGGGAAAAAGACTTATCAAACACTACAAGTTAAGGATCTATTCACAATAGACCCTACTTATTACCAACACAAATGCTAATTTTGTGAACTCTTATACTTGTGTTAGAAACACCAAAGACTCTATGTCGCTAAGACGGCCCCCACTCGGTCAAGAGAGTGTAAGTAATCAGGCTAACCGCAGCGTTCCAAGCGGCAGGTTTGATAGATAGCAATTAATGCTGCTTCTCAAACAGGCTGCCCTATATCTATAAATATATAACTCGTTTACATACAAGAAAAAGTTAACAAAGACAATGACGTGTTTTAAATAACGTGTGTAACGAATTACTAGCTAGCTGTTGTGATAATTATTCACTTTTAAAAATCGTAAACGTTACTTTGTTTCTTTCAAATATGTTTTACCTGTTCTGAATATTTTTACTTCTCAAGCAGTTCACTGCATCGACGAAATAAACATTATCAACATATATTCTATCATCCTAACCACTCACTAGAGGGCAGGTTGCACCATGCCCTAAAAACATTGTCTCTTTCTCATTTGGAAAATGGATGGAATCGTAAGATTTTGAAGTTAAAGTATTTATAAAGTGTACTATACACGATAATTATCAGCTTGATATCATATTAAATTCAAAACTGTGCAGTTAACCCCGTGTATCAGTACTTTCTCCATTCAACCACTCGTTTGTATTCATAAGTGTTGATGGTATTTTCTGATCGACAACCATGCTGAAACAATACATGACGCGTTTCTTCAGGTGCTTACTGCAAACGATTTCAAGTTTCTAAGTGTAACACCTCTTCCTTCATATTACGATTCATGAAATTCTTGAAATCTTTACTACTAACTGTGTATAATTATTTAAACTAAGACACACCAAAGAATAAATTGTAAACAAATATTAAATTACTTGACACGTTGATATGATTTCATATAAAAAAACACATTCCTAATTGTAAAATATAGGCTTTGGAATACGTCATAAAGTGGGCGGTTAAATAAGCGGTTTGACGTCATAAAGTGGGCGGCTAAATAAGCGGTTTGACGTCATAAAGTGGGCGGCTAGATAAGCGGTTTGATAAGTGATATCAAATCAGTCGCCAGATGACGCAATTCAAATCCCATTACGATAGAAGAAATGGGAAGTGGACCGTCTTGAGTGTAAAGCTAAATTTATTATGTTATTATAGAAATTTTCTTTCGCTCTTTTGTTAGGCTTTATAATCGAACAGTATAGATGGACTTATACCATACCATAATCATACTGTACAAGCTAGAACTATCATATCAGCTTCAACTGATATGTCATAGGCATTTAGAGTTTTCTATCGTACGTTATATACATTTTGACACTTTTATAAGATATCCTACAGACTTAGATTTTCCTATGAGATTTCATAATTATTCGGACACATTTATAAGATGAAAAACGAAACAGGTTAATATGTGTGTGTGTGTGTATCTGTCTGTTTATTTGATCTCTAATTTGTAAAATATGGAACTGATTTATATACTAACCAAGCTTTGCATAACTGTACCAGTTATCCCTAACGGATAACACGTGTAAAACGTACTCATAACGTTAAAGTTTCTAGTCAATAGACTTTTCTTTTTTTTCAATTTTACTGATTTATTAATTTGCTGTCTTGGCTGAAAGAATTATTTAAATCGCATTAGGTTCTGTGTAGGTTTCTCACTGGACAGTCAGATATAGTTATAGTATTGATTAATATTTAAAATATTGTTTTTGTTTGTTTGTTTTTTAATTACGCACAAAGCTCCACAAGGGCTATCTGTGCTCTGCCCACCACGGGTATCGAAACCCGGTTTCTAGCGTTGTAAGTCTGCAGACATACCGCTGTGCCACTGGGGGGCAATATTTAAAATAAAAATGCATTTGTTTATTTTCGATTTTTTTTCAGTTCCTCACCAAAATTGTTCCATACAGTTGAGAGCAGGTTTACTTACTAAACTTAGTTTTTTAAAGAATGAACAACAATATATAGGTACTGTATATGTAATTTTAGGTATTATATTATATTTGTTGTTGTTTTTTAACATTAGGACACCAGTAATTGTATTTCGGAAAATATGAACAAAAAGAAAATTTTAAATTTTTGTTTCAAGTCTGAGGTCGAACAACGAAGAACGACTACAGTTAATGAAATTCCGACACCTAACTCTTTTGTTTGAAAAAGTATGCAAAAGATTAGTTTCCAAACTAATGCAGAAGTATTTAGTAACAAGATATCAACGTTGTTTTTTTCTGGCATACAAGAAAGTTTTATTAAGCCTAACACAGCTTACGTTTGTTCATACTCTACATGCTCGAGAATATGCTAACAACGTTGTAATAAGTAAAGTTCATTAAGATAAAATATTAAAAGCTATGCTCGTACTCTATATGTTCCGGATGTTAACAACGTTTTAATTAAAAAACGTTATTATTAAAATGAAATGTTAAGCCTAACAGAGCTTACGTTTTTTCCCACTCTACATGCTCTACGAGATCCTAACGACGCCGTAATCAAAAGCAAACTTTATATAAGATCAAATGCTAGGACTAACAAGAGTTACCTTTTCACGTATACTCCCTGATGCAGACAAACAACGCTTAAGTTAATGGTAGGCCTAAAAAAAAGGCTTACGTATTCTAAAGTATGTAGTAATTGCAAGATATGTTTATCTTGCTTTTCCATTCGTCTCCTTTATGGTGCTTCGGACTGAGATTTATTTCTGTCCGAAATGACCTGTCAAAGAACCACATGAAGAGGCATAATAAGGAGCGCTCGAGTAGTAACGGAAAGCACGGGAACAGTGCTTCAGTACTTTTTGACAATAAATAAGAATTATTTTACAGAAACTATGTTCGAAATTGACCACACACACACGTGAACATGTATCGAAGAATATCACCGTCGCCTCATTCTGGGATGTTGTGACAACAAACTCACGCTGCTCGAGTTGAAAACGGTATAAAAAATATAATGTTTTTTTTTTTATTTAGTGTTTGTATAAAACACTTTCCATAGATGTGATACAATTTATACCTCCCTTTAGGCTCGACCACAGTGGTAAATCTATGGACTTATCCGCTAAAATTCGGGTTTCTATACCGTGATGGGCGCAGCACAGATAGCCCATTGTGTAGCTTTGTGCTTAACTACAAACAGAAGAAAAGAAAGCCCTTTATACTCTATAAACGGCGGATGTGGAAGGAGCAAATGACTAAATAAACAAACGGCCTTATTCTTTTAAATGAACTAAGACACACTGTTAGTGAAGCATATAGGAAATCTGTACTTTATATACTTTTCTGTTTTTGCATTGGAATATTATTATTTACACCTTTGTAGCGACACCTATAGCACAGTATGATCAGCTGAATAGTTTTACTGTAGTAACATTGAAAAACGCGTTTCCGAACAGAAACCATAGTTTTCTAGTGTCCTTAGTTTTTGAAACATTATTTTTTAAATTTTGATTTCTATTTTGTTAACTTATTGTTTTATTTATTTCATTTTGGCCATTTTCTTTGTAATTTGCATTAACTCAAGAAACACCGATAGAGGTAGTTATTTTTAGTTAATTTTCAACTGTTGTTGAAATGATATCGTGAGTTTGGACACTTCTATTTTGGGGGGACTCGAGCACTAATAACAGGTGCACATGAAATGTTTCCAATGAGCTTGATACACAACCTATAATTACAAAGAAATTAATGATTGATTAGGCCAGAATTGAATTGTTTAAGTCAGAGACAGTGTTCAGTTGTGATACGCTCGGTCATGTATCCCTGTAACGAGCTTGAAAAGAAAAATGAACGAATTTTTAATTTCTTTTCAGGATTAACTTTAGAATGGTGTAGGACATTACTGTTTCTTTCCCTCCAAATTGAAACAAAAAAAAAAAAGAAACGAAAAAATAAGCAGTAATTAAAGAAATATTCAAGCGTAGGGGATTTTTAAAACGGTATATCTCTTTTTCGATTAGGATTAGAAAAAAATATTTTATTCAGGGTCCATAGTTTATTTAACCAATCAATTGCGAGGATTTTTGGCACATTGTATTTGAATTAGAGACAAATATATTGCGAGGATTTTTGACACGGAGGATTTGAAGTAAAGACAAATCAATTGCGAGGATTTTTGGCACATTGTATTTGAATTAGAGACAAATATATTGCGAGGATTTTGACACGGAGGATTTGAATTAATGACAAATCAATTGCGAGGATTTTTGACACGGAGGATTTGAATTAGAGACAAATATATTGCGAGGATTTTTGACACGGAGGATTTGAATTAATGACAAATCAATTACAAGGATTTTCGACACAGGGGGATTTGAATTAGAGACAAAATTGCGTGTTTTGAATTTATGCACAAAGCTACACAATGGGCTATCTGTGCTCTGCCCACCATGGGTATCGAAACCCGGTTTCTATCGTTGTAGCTCCGCAGACATACCGCTGTGCCACGTGGGGGGGGGGGGGGCGAATTACAGACAAAACAATTGCGAGGATTTTTGACACAGAGCATTTGAATTAGAAACGACTCAATTGCGAGGATTTTTGAAACAATGGATGTGAATTAAGTGCAAAACAATGCCAAAATACGTCCTGAAAATGTGAAACGTTTGTTGAATTTCCAAAGTTTGCTTTAAATAACACTGCATTTATCCAAATTCTTAGCGCACAATCTAAGTACTTTCAGGCTCTCATTCTAGTCTCATGATTAACATAGAAATGTTCTACTTTTTCATCATGAGAAATCGCATCACCTATACCTTGAGAAAAGCCAACACTTATACGTGTTTTACTTTATCATCTTGAACATCTGAACAAGATAACTCTGCTTGAAAGTTGGACCGTACTAGTAAAAGTACATAATTTAATTTTAAGAAACGATAAATATGTTTGTTTGTTTTAAATTTCGCGCAAAGCTACACGAGGGCTATCTGCGCTAGCCGTCCCTAATTTAGCAGTGTAAGACTAGAGAGAATGCAGCTAGTCATCACCACCCACCGCCAACTCTTGGGGTTACTCTTTTACCAACGAATAGTGGGATTGACCGTCACATTGTAACGCCCCCACGGCTGAAAGGGCGAGCATGTTTGATGTGATAGGGATTCGAACCCGCGACCCGCACATTACGAGTCGAGCGCCCTAACCACCTGACCATGCCGGGCCGATAAACATGTTCAAGCATACCTTATATGATCATCGTTAGTTTCGTAACCATTTCAAATAATGCCCCCTCCCGAGGTTAAGCAGTAATTTTACGGACTTACCCTGTTAAAATCCGGGATTCAATTCCCGCAGATAGCCCATTGCTCTAGAAACATAACAACAACATTTCAAATAATTATTTAAGTTAGAAAATTTCAGGAATATCATATACTGAATTTAAAAAGAACAGAACATGTCACGAGATTTTTTATGTCCAAACACAAAATTTGTTTCTTTCCAATGTTGAAAAATATTTTTTGTGGTATTTTTAAAAAAGGAAAGTTTGGGGGGTAAAGCTTTTGCTTTCCACTAGGCGCCTAAGATCTGAAATACTAGAGATGGCTGAGCGGCAAGTCTGCGGACTTTGAACACTAAAACCCGGGTTTCGATACCCACGGTGGTTACAGCACACACATAGTCTATTGTATAGCTTTGTGCTTAACTACAAACAAACTAAAGAAATAAGAACGAAATAAAAAGTTAAGCCATTACATAAATATTTATTTATTTCATTTTGGGTCTCTTCTATACGTATTATTTACCCTGCAACCCTGGAAGGACTTGTACCACATAACACTCGCGTTTTTTATCTAAATCGAAATACGAAACTACGAATTGGTTTCACCATTATTTTCTTTACATTATTGTGTCTTTTAAAATTTCATAAGAGTATTTGCTGCCCCCCCCCCCAATGGCACAGCGGTATGTCTGCGAACTTACAACGCTAGAAGCTGGGTTTCCATACCCGTGGTGGGCAAAGCACAGATAGCCCTTTGTGTAGCTTTATGCTTAACTTCAAACAAACAAACAAGCAATAGTATTTGTTCTTTATTCGGTAGCGTCGTTATAAGAGGATACGCCAAAAATTGAAAAATGAGAATAATTGTTTGGTTTTGAATTTCTCGCGAAGCTACACGAGGGCTATCTGCGCTAGCCGTCCCTAATTTAGCAGTATAAGACTAGAGGAAAGGCAGCTAGTCATCACCACCCAACTCCAACTCTTGGGCTACTCTTTTACCAACGAATAGTGGGATTGATCGTCACATTATAACGCCCCCCACGGCTGAAAGGGCGAGCATGTTTGGTGTGACGGGGACTCGAACCCGCGACCCTCAGATTGCGAGTCGAGCGCCCCCTAACCACCTGGCCCAAATGAGAATGACCAAGATTTGTTGGGAAATTCGGAACATTTGTCTCCCCGATCGTAGAATAATTAGTTCATTAACGTCTGTAGTCAAACTTCTGACCATTTCAGCTTATTTCTTTATAATGAACGTCTGCAGATTTTATTTTGTAACGTATATAATAATCTTAAAGAAACAAAAACGCTGTAAGATCAAATTCCTTTTTTATTATTATTATTCTCTGGCTCTTTATACTTCGCGAATTTAGTGCATATCTAATATGAACTGGCAAAACAATCATAAACTAACATTTGAGAAGAAAGAAAAAAAAAGCATTTCGAGACCTCACGAGGAAAATTATATTTAATTGTACATCTCCGGGTCTGTAATTTTCATAACGCAGAATTATCATGAAACCTGATATACCTTCAACAGAAGGTTTTTATAGCAATCGATATAGTTCAAATAAACATAACTTGTTTTTTTTGGTACAAAATAACTCAAGCTAACTAATTATGAAACGATCGATGTTTAATTTGTTCATGCATGTGAACAGTAATTCAGTTTTCATTACAATCATTGAATGATTAACGTGCACGGCTACCAGGTTGTGTGGTTTAATGTTTTATACCGTGTAATTATGAAACTGTATCATTGTAAAGTGCAAGACATGGTTTATACCATCAGTTTCGAGCCCGGCATGGCCAGGTGGTTAAGGCACTCTACTCGCAATCTGTGGATCGCGGGTTCGAATCCCCGTCACACCAACATACTCGCCCTTTCAGCCGT
>NW_013671408.1:5775-9786 GCF_000517525.1 Limulus polyphemus | reverse complement strand
GTGTAGCTTTGCGCGAAATTCAAAAACAAACAATCAGTTTCCCCGCGTCCACTGTAAAAAAACTATGTCATTTGAGTAAATGTTGTTATCGACAACTTTACTTGTATTATTTGTAAGCCAAAATATTTTGACCCAAACATTGCATTGTGGTGGTATGTTTGTTGTTAAGCGTAAAGATACACGATGGACTATTTATGCTGTGCCCGCCACGGATATCGAAACCAGGATTTTAGCGTTTTAAGCCTTCAGGCTTATCGCTGAGATACAAGAAGACTGTATCGTTGTAGATAGAAATTGTTTGTTTTGGGGCAAATCCACATTGGGCTATCTGCTTTGTCCACCGCAGAGAATCGAACCCCGGATTTTAGCGCTGTGAGTACGTAAACTTACCGCTGTCCCACCTAGTGGCCGTGGTAAAAGATAAATTGAGTGAGTTTTTATTGAACTAATAGATACAGAATCTAGCATTATTAAAATCGACATGATACACATTATCAGCGAGCACTTCTTTTGTTTTTTCTTTTGTGCGTTTGGACACTAAACATGCCCAATTTTTTTACCATTCTCGATACAGGATAAATAGAAAGCATGTTAAGTGTTTTTGTTAAAATCTAATATCTCTACAATTTTGTAATTTAATTTAATCTCTTATAACATTCAACAGATGGCGCTTTGTACAAAGTAGCCAGATCTCGTACTATACGTTAAAATTATACACATCAATTTTGATATAACATCTATTTGTGACCTCAGTTAATGTTTTCACGAAATCTGCCAAGGCAGTTGTTGAAAAACTGAATGAATTTATACAAGTGACAGAGAACTGATCGTTATTAGTACAAATGTAAACATTCAACATTCTGATCAAAAACTTTGGGCATAGATAGGCTCGTGTGATTCAAAACTCCTTGATTTTTGGCTGAACTAGAAAACCAGTGAAGCTAACTGCCACTTTAATACTAAAATATACCAGCAATACGAAGGGAATTCACCAGGAGTTTGTTTACCAGAGGGCGCGTTAATTGAAGTAAAATCCCAAATGGTACTGGTATTTTTTGACGCTACTCTTCAATAAAATGTGTGTATATATATATATTGCGGCACGATAAACATATAAAAACTTATTCAGTTAACTGCCTTTCTATATGAACTGACGAAATACGTTTAATCAGTGAATGCTCCCTTCTTAGCTTGCCAAATAAGTCAAATGAACGGTCGTGCCTTCTGTGGACTTGAGCTGACGAAATGCGTTTAATTAGTGAATTCTCCCTTCTTAGTTTGCAGAATAAGTCAAATGAACGGTCGTGCCTTCTGTGGACTTGCACCGAAACATAACTCCTACTGGTGTGTGTGTTTTCAGAAGAAAAATTATTGTTGCTTTACGTTCCAGTCAAATGCTTGTGAGGTGAACTTAACCGGAAACGTAAAACAAGTGTGTTTTAGTGACTAGGATGAAGAAAAAGCATATATTTTGGTGTAGTTCTGACCTTTGTTTTGTTTCTAAGTTCGGGAAAAAACAAAAACAATGACGTTTTACAGTGTGTACAAAAAACGACAACTACAATGTACTTAGAGAAAAAAATTAAAATTGATTTTTCCATTATTCGCGAGCGATTTAATAATCTAACAAATGGCACGTGTGTACATAAAAAAATTTAATTGAACTTGCGATAAAATCAAATTTTAATATCATAGTCTCTGTAGTTGTTCGGGTCCGTGCTCTTCAGATGCTTGTTCCAATTCTATCAAAATCAGTTGTTCACCTCACCATGTAACAGTTGTTATCAGAAACAATGAAATTACAAAACTATTGAATAACAAGTAAACACACCGCAGATGTTCTATTTTCACTTAGTGTCTACACTTTGTAATTATAAACCAAATATTACTGACGCGGTATTTACGTACTTGTACATACGTGTAGGCCCGGCATGGCCAGGTGGTTAAGGCACTCGACTCGCAATCTGAGGGTCGCGGGTTCGAATCCACGTCACGCCAAATATGCTCGCCCTTTCAGCCGTGGGGGCGTTATAATGTGACGGTCAACCCCACTATTCGTTGGTAAAAGAGTAGCCCAAGAGTTGGCGGCGAGTGGTGATGACTAGCTGCCTTCCCTCTAGTCTTACACTGCTAAATTAGGAACGGCTAGCGCAGATAGCCCTCGTGTAGCTTTGCGCGAAATTCAAAAACAAACAAACATACGTGTAGCAAATTATAGAAAGGAAAAAAAAAAAACTCAGTCAGAACATATAATCAGTCACACAGTTGAAAGAGAAAACAACATTTTAGTGAGGTTTAACAAACTTAAGACACTCCTCAAATGCTTGCTGCATATTGTATCTGAAACGAGGTTTCTATCCTCGACTTTTCTCCCTTACTTAATACAGATCTTTTTCTTTTTTTTTTAAGTAGTGCTGAATTTCCAGCCTCATACACCCCTTTTATTTTCTTCACGTCATTTAAAAAAAAATTAGTTGATAGAGAAAATATTTCTTAAAACTAATATAAAAAAGAAGAAAAAAAACACCATTGGTCGACATCCAGTTTCTAAGAATAATCTTTTTAGATAAAAGTTATCTTTCCTGGAATAACCTATATTTTATTTACTTAATAAAGAAAAACTTTTCAAAATCATTCTAACAATAAACATTATGTCCTATTTTCGGTTTTTCGTTTATTTACAGAAGTAAAATCTTTCTCGTTGGGGGGCGCATTTGTCAGAGTCACTAAATCTGATATACGAACATATTATGGGTTATAATACAATATATTAATAATCACTTAGAGGTATTTAAGGTTTTTATTCTTATTTAATTCGAATTACAAGGTTATAAAAACAAACAAGTGGTATATTATGTTCTAATCGGGCACCTTATAAAAGTCTAAATTGTTTAACACTGTTATGATGCTTTATGGTTCCTATAATTTTAAGATATCCACGATCAGCTCTTTACTGGCCCCCTGCATTTCTATAGCAGTGGTAAGCAGAGCACGATAGCTCATTGTGTAGTTATTTGCTTAACAACAACCAAAAAAATAAACAAACCATCACTGGCCTCCCATTGACTCAGCAGTAAGTCTGCAGGCTTATGATGCTAAAAATCAAGTTTCGATACCCGTGGATGGCAGAGCAAAAATAGCCCATTATGTTGTTTGTGTTCAAGAATAACAAAAATCATCATTTGCTCCCCATTGACTCAGATGTAAGTCTGCAGGCTTACGACACTAAAACTCGGGTTTCAATACCCACGGTTGGCAGAGCCAAGTTATAACTCTGCGTGTAGCTTTGCGCTGCACAACAACCAAAAACCTTCATTGACTCAGCAGTAAGTCTCTAGGCTTACGTCGCTAAAAATTGAATTTCGATACCCATGATGGGCATAGCAAAGTTAGCCTTTCGTGTAGCTTTTCGCTGAACAACAACCAAACAAGCTTTTCAACGGAATACATAATTTTTCTGTTTAAATGAACCCTGTTTAAATAATATCATTTTATAACGCTCCTTAGTTGATTGTTGTTAAGCACAATGGGCTATCTTTGCTCTGCCACCATGGGTATCAAAACCAGATTTTTAGCATCGTAAGCCTGCAGATTTGCTGCTGAGCCAGTGGGGAGGCAATGATGGCTTTTGGTTGTTCTTAAGCGCAAACTACAAAATAGGCTATCTTTGCTCTGCCCACTACGGGTATCGAAACCCGATTTTTAGCGTCTAAGCCTGCAGACTTACTGGTGAGTCAATGGGGAGCCAAGGATGGTTTATGGTTGTTCTTAAGAGCAAAACTACACAATGAGCTATCTTTGCTTTCCCCATCACGGGGATCGAAACCCGATTTTAAGTGTTGTAATCCAGCCGTCTTACCGCTGAGCCTTTAGAGAGCTAAGACTCTCCTCTAGGATGGCATGGTTTGTCTGTAATGACTTGTTTGTTTTTTGTATTAATCCAAAGACATTTAAGAATTTGCAGGGTAGTGCATAATTATTATAACGTCGAGAAACAGAACTATCAGAGTG
>NW_013671408.1:0-4844 GCF_000517525.1 Limulus polyphemus | reverse complement strand
TACATAATTATTATAACGTATAGAAACAGAACTATCAGAGTGCATAATTATTATAACGTATAGAAACAGAACTATCAGAGTGCATAATTATTATAACGTATAGAAACAGAACTATCAGAGTGCATAATCATTATAACGTCTTGAAACAGAACTATCAGATGACAAAAAAATAAACTTTGGTTCAGGTGTACCCTATTCGACGTTTCTCAGGTGCCCCAGTTTAATTGAAAGGGTCACGAAAAGTTATTCAAATACAGTAATCAATAAGAGTTAGAAAGTGGAACTGTGGCAGGATTTTCGCTTCGATTAATAATGGGTTTCATTAGGAAATAAAAGAGCATTACAACATCTAGCTCAGTGATACTGAACGTGGGGCGCACGCCCCACAGGGGGGCAATTTGCAAATGCTACAATAAGAAAATTTTTTCATTTGGGTGTGAAGAGCGATAAACGTTCCGTGACTCAAAACTGAATTTCTAAATTTTACATTATATTATTATAACTTTTCAACACCAAATTTGTTTTTATATTAAGGGGGCATCAACTATTTTGAGGTGTCGAGGTGAGGCATGGAGCAAAAAGAGGTTAAGAAACACCGATCTAGCTGAAACAAGCAGATTGCAAATATATATCATCTTTATTTTATCAAGAAAATGCCTCTTTTCATTTATCTCATTCATAAGAGAAATCATTGCGTAGACTAATTTGAACTTTTCAACCTGAACAGCCAAGAGGGCTTTGACGGATCTTCGAATCGAATAACAAGCCCGACTGTCACTTTTATTAGGCTCTCATAGCAGAAAGTTAAGAGCGTGTCGTACGGAACCACGTTTCGAAACCCCGATCTGCATCCTTTCTCGTGACCCAGGAGTAGTTCTCTTGGTTGATATTTTTAGAAACAGTTCTATGGTTCTTGAAAGTAGCAAGATTAAATTCTACTTAGTCTGCTCGGGCGAAGTCTTCAAAACAAACCATTAATAGTGCATGAAAGTCCTTGAAACTGTGTACGGGAATATGTCTGTACGTCTGTAAGACATAACCCAGTAAAATATTAAAGTAACATAAATAACTTTTCGGGCTCTCAAACTTACTTGTGTAAATTGAAACAGTTAAAAAGAAATCTTTGTTCGATGAATATTCTATATAATATTTTCATGCGTTAGTACTGGATGAACAAACTTAACTTCAGTGTTCCGTATAATCACAGCCTCTAACCACCGAATCGACAGAACAAGTAGTTTGTGAACGTGTTTTCTTTTCATTGTCCATAAAGATTCTAATCACATCTTATCTTCAAAAAGAACCTCTGAGATATCGATTGGTCGAAAAATACTTAACTACATCACGTAATTTTCAAACATACATCAGCTGCTAACTTTTTATCTCTTATCGTTGTATCGCTTCCGGAGTTTTATTACTCAGCTCGACTACTTCCGCTGAGCTAGCCGAGAAACTGGCTATCTCGTGAACCCATATTTCCTGGTGTAAAGCATGAAGAACGAACAAAATCCATGGCTTTATGTACGCAAAACGAAGATCCAGTACATTCCAAAAGAAACGGTTTCTAGGTTTACGACAAAAATATGACCAACTTTTCTCGTCGCTCACTTTTAAATGGTTAGTTTTTCCAATGTTTCTTTTTTTGCTGTTTTAAGCCTCTTATCCTGAAAACTGTGTCTCTTTGTGTTAAAACAAGACGTAGATGTATACATTTGTTTCAAGTGATCAGTTATTTTGACATAAATCTGTGTGTATATACGTTAAATTTTAGAATAACTAGGAAATTATATAAATTAGTAATTCCGAAGTCCTGCTCAATCTTAACACATGTATCGAAAGCTTTGAAAATAAATCTTTCTGGCACGGCCCTGGTGGTTAGGGAGTTCGACTCACAATCTGAGGGCCGCAGGTTCGAATCCCCATCACTGAACATGCTCACTCTTTCAGTCGTGGGGACGTTATAATGTGACGGTCGATCTCACTATTCGTTGGTAAGAGAGTAGCCCCAAAGTTGGCGGAGGGTGGTGTTGACTTCCATCTAGTGTATCACTGCTAAGTAAGAGACGGCTGGCGCCAATAGCCCTCGTGTAGCTTTGAACAGAATTCAAAACAAACCTTCTAGAGTTTAAGGCTTTTATCTGTCTTTTAGCCTTTTCAATAATAAAAACAAAAAAATCAGAAGTAAATGTGTCACATGAAATAATAGGATAAACAACATTTTTTTACGTCCAATACCAGAACTCGTCAGACGTACTGGACGTGGAGAAACAAAATATTGTTTGTTTATCTATATGCAATATAATGTTTCAAAAGTTGGCGAATCGTTAAATCCAAAAGGCCTAACATTTGGGATAAAAAATCGCGATAGTTACAGATGTTTCCTTTTAATTAGTCCATTGTGGATTCAATATTAGAATGTATCCACAATAGGCTTATAGAGTTTTTAATGCTTCGCTATCTTTCGGCGTTTAAACCGCATTTGTTTGTTTATTTGTTTCAGAATGTTTACCTAATGTTACACATAAGGCTATTGACGCATAGCCTTCTCTAATTTTGAACTAACAGACTAGAAAGAGAACAACTAGTCACCAACACCAACAATAACATCAACAATTCTTTGACCGTCTCTCTCTTACACCGCACCCATGGCTCTGAAGTGCGGAGGGCGATGTTGCAGTAATGGGACTTGAACCAAGAATTCTCAGGTTCACAGTCCTGAAACGCCAAAGATTATGTTATTCCCGACCCATTGGAGATGCAAACCTCCGAAATGTGTCAGTGTTTGCCAACGAAAGGGTAATTTATTAGTTCAATACCCGAGAGCAAGAGGGCTAATTACCTGAATTATTTATACCAGTTAGATTTCTGTGCATTTCGTGAGGCGATGCCATAAGTTCAGAGTGTTATTCCAGTTAGCCCCCAGTGGCCCAGCGATAACTCTGCAGGATTACAACGCTAAAAATCGGGGTTTTATACTCGTGTTGGGCAGAGCACAGCTGGCCCATTGTGAAGCTTTGGGCTTAACAACAACTAAACAGAACCTATTCCAATTATTTAAAGTAATACCCAAATTAAACTCCAGGTGATCATACTGACGTAATATCTTTAGAGATGGTCAGCGCTACCTTAAAGAATAGGTCAATCGCAATGTTTGTAATTCATACGATACGTTTCTCGAGAAGGTAATATCTAAGAGTTACCAACTGCGCCACCTTTTATCCAGAAGGAAATGAAAACAGAATGACGCTATCAAAAGATGAATAGGCACTTTCACCATTAATGGCTTCGGATTAAAAAAAAAAACTGGATTTGTGAAAGGCTCTCAGATAAAAGAAAATGTCAAGTGATATAGTGAAAAACTATGATCACAGCTGTATCAGGAAGAACGGAGTTAAACATCATGGTGGTTACTGTGCTGATGAGGACCTTATTATTGTCATCATCTATGACATCAAAATGGTTACCGTGGTGCCTATTTTATGATAATGACAAACTTGTTAAGGATAAAAAAAAAGAGTCATGGTTCTCAAAACTGTGGCAGTACAACGTGAATCTCAAGGGAGAAAAACGCCATGGTTCTCAGGAGCCTGGCGGTATAACTTAAGTGTCTGGAGAAGAAAGACTCATGGTTCTCAGGAGCCTGGCGATATAAGTTAAGTATCAGGAGAAGAAAAACTCACGGTACAATGTAGGTCTCAGGAAAAGAAAGAAATGTGGTTTTCAAGAGTGTAGCAGTACAATGTAGGTCTCAGGAAAAGAAAGAAATGTGGTTTTCAAGAGTGTAGCAGTACAATGTAAGTCTCAGGAAAAGAAAGAAATGTGGTTTTCAAGAGTGTAGCAGTACAATGTAAGTCTCAGGAAAAGAAAGAAATATGGTTTTCAAGAGTGTAGCACTACAATGTAAGTCTCAAGAAAAGAAGGAAATGTGGTTTTCAAGAGTGTAGCAGTACCAATGTAAGTATCAGGAAAAGAAAGATATGTGGTTTTCAAGAGTGTAGCAGTACAATGTAACAGGACCGATGGAAATGTCTCTGCTTTAGGAATATATATCATATATTTAAAGTTAAAAAATGATGTTAGATAATAGGCGTGTATAGGAAATGCTTCTATCCTAGAACCATGTCAAGTAGATTGAAAAGTAAACACGATGTTACACAATAAGACTGACTGAAATGTCCCTGGTCTAGGAATCTTGTCACCGAGTGCACCACGCCAGCAATCAACGATCTCAAGAGAGCATTTAATGTAAGAGCGGACGGATGTGCTACAACCCGAAATGGGAAGTTCAAGGAGGATGCGTAATGCCAAAATAGGAGGAAGATCTGAATATTAGAGGTGGAGCTTTAGCAATAAAAGATCTCTGGAAATATTTGGTGACTGAAACACAGGGGCTCAGAAGTGTGTGTGGAAAAGAGAGGGTAATAAATTTGAAAAAGTGGGACTTAGAATCTTCGTCCTAATTAATTACAAACATAGCAACACGTATTTAACGGTTTTGTCATATTCTGTAGACAACTATAAGGCAGATGTAGAATTTCTTGTGTACCCAAAGATGACAATTAATTTGTGCAGAAGAGGAACAAAATGACTGCTAAAGGGTTCTGGAAAGACCATTATTTGATGTAATTGTTGTTTTAAGACATGATACAATAACAAGAATTCATGTACACTGTTTAGTGTGTGATACTATTGTTTCAACCCATTGAAAATTGTTTTGTATGACACTATTGTTTCAACCCATTGAACATTGTTTTAATTTATACTATTATTTCAACCCATTGAACATTGTTTTAATGTATACTATTATTTCAACCCATTGAACATTGTTTTAATGTATACTATTA
>NW_013671407.1:59626-66901 GCF_000517525.1 Limulus polyphemus | reverse complement strand
CTGAGATACCCTTGACCAACTCTCTGAAAAGCATGATCACCACGAACAGCACGGACAGTCAGTGTGTTGATAATGTCCTGAGGTATCCTCGACCAACTCTCTGAAAAGCATGATCACCACGAACAGCACGGACAGTCAGTGTGTTGATAATGTCCTGGGATATCCTCGACCAACTCTCTGAAAAGCATGATCACCACGAACAGTCAGTGTGTTGATAATGTCCTGGGATATCCTCGACCAACTCTCTGAAAAGCATGATCACCACGAACAGTCAGTGAGTTGATAATGTCCTGAGGTATCCTCTGAAAGATCTATTTTCAGTGCCATCTTTGGTGTATGGAGTCACTTGATGGAATGTAACGCACATTCTAATAGCTTCCCTTACATGCTCGACAAGAATGAAGCAACCAAATGAAGTCACTTCATTCGGTCGATCTTCTTTTTAAAAAGAATATATCAATCAGTTTAGCACGGTGTGTGAAATCTGGGATAATTGTGTCACTATATGGTAGCACAAAGGGTTGTGGGTTGTATTATTAGCCCCATTCTGTAGGAGGTACGCTGACAATGATTGCTCCTGTTCCTCCAGCATAGCCATACATATCACGTTCCTGTTTGAAACTGGATGGATCTGGTTTCTTATTCTCTGTTATCTATCTGCACTAAGAATGTTGTTCCACGTGTTTTTAGCCTCATATACACTGACACGACATCCAGATGCGGCTGCGAACAGTTGATTCAAGCTTGGAGCTTGTACAACCGCAGCGAATCGGAATCGAGAGATAGCAGTCGTCTGATTGTCTTGGAGACATGAGAATAATAAAAAAAAATCTCCAAATTGTACACACTAGAAACACTTTAAACCGACTAATTCTCTTCAAAACGATAAAACTGTGTAAAATCGCTCTGTGTAATGGTGGCTAAACGACCAATCACGTACGTTTCGGACCACAGTGTTGGCTAAACGACCAATCACGTACGTTTTATACCATACTGTTGGCTAAACGACCAATCACGTACGTTTCAGACTATACTGTTGGCTAAACGACCAATCACGTACGTTTCAGATCACTTTGCAAATTCCGATTATCCTTTGTTTTGACCAATGATATAGGTCATACAGAATGCCCATCACTAACATTCTCACATATGAATTTTCCTGATACTTAAGGGGTCTGGTTTTGTTTGTTTGTTGTGTAGCGCAAAGCTACACAATGGGCTATGTGTACTCTGCCTGTCGTGGGTATGGAAACCCGAATTCAGGTGTTATACCCCGCATACTTATCTCTGAGCTAGCGGAGGGCGCATAACCTGGTGGTTAGGATGCTCGAATCACAATCTGAGGGTTGCGGGATCGAAACCCTTCACCGAACATGCTCGCCCATTTCAGCTATGGGGGCGTTATAATGTATTGTTTAATCTAACTATTCGTTGGTGATGTTTACCAGCTGCTTTTCACATAGTCTATGACGTCAAAATTATGGACAACTAACGCAGAAAGTTCTGGAGTAACAAAACAAGATACTTGAAGCACGTCACATTGTTATTCTACTTGTAAAAGTTTACAACATTCTTTGATTTAAAGCTTACGTTGTTTTGTTTTTTCACACAAAGCTACACAATGGGCTAACTGTGCTTTGCCCATCACGGGTATCGAAACCCGGTTTCTAGCGTTGTAAGTCCGCATACATACCGCTTTCCCACTGGGGGGGGGGGCGCACAATTGAAAGCAATAGTAAAGGATTGTTTGTTTTTAGCTGCACAATGTGGACTATCTGCATTCTGTCGACTGCGGGGAATCGAACCCCGCGTTTTAGCGTTGTCAGTCCTAAACATTTATGAAAAAAAATTTCCGATCAAACGAGATAAACTAATACATTCATTTTCTTTTTAAATCATTAAATAAATTAATATTGATCTATTAAATTATAAAATGGTTATTCATGACATACTTCAATATTAACGTTGATCCTAAATTAATTCTAATATTTAGAGTATTTAAGGACCCACCTTTCTTCATTGAACAAAAAAACAAAAAACTATTTTGACCTCGATACGAATCAAACAAAATAATTAAAGACTATTCTGCAGCCGAAACTTGTTAAACTTTCCAGAATATGCCGTTACTTCTAAAATTATACATAAAGTTGAATACGAGAATTCCCTGCCCTAACGAGTAAAGTCAAACACTTGTTGAATTACTGAAGTCATTTCTTCACTAGGCGGGCTCGCATGGTAGTGCCCCCTGTTGCTAAATGTCATCAAAAGGACAGGTTCAGCACTACGTGAATAGAGTTAAACTCTAGGCCTGGAGCATAGATAAACAAGTCTGTGGCTCTTTTCCAAGTTAACAAGTCGCCTGGGAAGCAATATGAATTCAACCTTTATCTGGAAACGTCAGACTAGCGCCCTCTTTCCAGTAGTCAAAACTCGCCGTGAGCGAACCAATAAAAAATTAATAAACATATTGACTCGAACCAGTTTATTCCTGAAGCGATAGCCTAACGAAAACTATTCACATAACGCGAGTGCAGTTTTCAATTTAAGGTAACCTAGCAATCCTTAGCTTAACTTTTCATTACCTGCTAACCATTCATGCAATACGAGTATACTGTTTCCAAGATAAAGTAGTAAATACAGGCCTAACTTTCATTAGCTGTAACTATACAAATAATATGAGTACTGTTTTGAAGATAAGATAGTAATTATAGGCTTAACTTTGCATTAGCTGTAACTATCCAAACAATGAGAACTATCACTATCAGCGCTAGACGTCCCAAAGTGATATAAATTGGAAGGCAAAGACAGTCAACAACGTCCACTGCCAACTTTTGTGTTATTCTTTACCAAATAATAGTTGGATTGACCATCATTATATTAGAAAGCTATCAAGAGTGAAAAGTTTTGTTAGGCCTAAAAAAAAAAATCATCTTCAGAGCTTTTTATCGCTGCATTAAAAGTGCATTAAATATCAAACACAATTATGTCATGTACCCTAGCAAACCTAAAATTACTCAGTCTTTAACCTAGTTGTCGAAAGACACTACTTATAATTATGAAAACAAACTTATGTAACTTGTAGTTGAATGTTGTTACACAAATCACTTGCCTTGCCACGAGTCCTTTACTTTAACACTGAACGTCATGTTACGAGTTTTCACCTACTCTGTGACAAAAATATGGAAAATTTTAAAGTTGCACAAGAAATATAATCACTGCTGTCACGAAAAGCCTAACATTTATTTCAAGTCTCACTGTTTAAACTATTTCTTCGAATCCAAAAATGTCAGCTGGAAGTTACCGGACTTTTAACGCTAAAATTCAGGGTTAGATTCCCAGCAGTATTAGAACACAAATAACTTATTGTGTAGCTTTGCGTTAAGAAAAAATGGCAAAGACGAACCACAAAACAACAACCGGCCAAATGTCAAGAAAGGATTACAGTCCAGTAGACCCATCTGGTGGTAGTAATGGTAACTACCACAGACTGATATTTCTTCCTCTCAATCTGGTCTAGTGGTTAGGGAGCTCGTCTCGCAACTTAAGAGTCGTAGATTTGAATCCCGTCAACAAACATGCTCGCCTATTCAGCCGTAAGGTCGTTATAAAGTGATAGTCAATCCCACTTTTTGTTGGTAAAGAGTAACCCAAGAGTTGGCGGTGGGTGGTGTTGACGAGGTTGTTCTTATAGAAAGAGCCTCAGTGTGACCAGGTTCTTCCTAACACGAGTTTAAAATACGCAGTAATGGAAAGCGACTGTTTTAATAGTAAAACACTTAGATAATATAGTAATTCTAGGCTTAACTTTTCATTAGCTGTTACTCTTCCAACAATGAGTAATGTTTCTAAGGTAACCCAAAACGAGTTTAGAGCACGTAATAATAGAAGGTGACTGTTTATTAGAGGCACATCTACGTAGCCTAGCACGTGCTGCTGATATCCAAACGATAACAAAATGAAGTGATGTAATTTACTTAAAAAAATCAAATATAAAAATTTTGAAACAAGAAGTAAAATTATTTTCTTACGTGCAATGTACACGTAATAATTTAGTAAAAAATATCACAACTGTACTTTAAAGTAGCCCATTATGCATCTACGGTTAGACAACGGATTTCAATATATTTAAAACTAACCGAAACTTTTCACAGTATACAAGAAAGCAGGTTGCTTTCATCACATCAAATTAAATACACTCTCGACATCGGTTCGAACTAAAATCATCTGTTTATCAACTTAATTAACTTTTAAAAAAAAACATCCACTATCATAATTTTTAAAATTCTGCTTTAATTACGTTTTATTAATAGAATTAATTCGTTATTATAGATAATTACTGATAATTCAGAATAATTATACTCAGTATAAATGGCGTACAATACGGCGTATCAATTATTTATTGATTAATAAGAAGTGCGTGAATTACTTTTTCTACTTTTTTTTACCAGTTATGAAATGCATATTTTATCATACATTAAACTCTTATTTTCATGTTTCTCCCTCACTACATCGCCCCCCCCCAAACACACACACACACACACACTTACAATGCTAAAAACCGGGGTACGAATCCCAGCTGTGTATAAAGCGCTGGCAGCCCAATAACTCACAATAACAATAACTCACTACATCATTTTATATAACGAAAGTGACGCCCAGCGACCCCTGGAGGTACAACTGTTTGTTTTGCTGTTTTTTCGGTAATTTAACTGCTGACTGTTTCAATATGTAGACTTTTACTGGCTATCAAGGTCCAAGGTTTAAAAAGTTCGAAAGAAACAGGGCGAAATACATAAATATCGTTTAGTTTAGGCAAATATAATTTAATAACGTCATACGAACCTTAGGTTAACCCGCCAATTAGAACCAAATAAGCCTGGATTACCTAATAAAGTTTAGTACAGTGAAAATGATTTACCGAGTCAAATCTTCGGTGACGTCACACAAATGTAACACGGTTTTAAATTATTTATTACATGAAGTTTTCTGTGACGTCACGGAAACTTAACACGGTTTTAAATGATTGAATATAATTATTCGATAAGATCGCTCGTTGTTTCGGTGACGTCACAGAAGTTGAGGGCGGTCTTAAACCACACAGGACAGCAGGTTTTGATATGGAAAGAAACTGAACTGTTAATACACAAGTTCAGTCTCAAGCTTCTCCCCCCCCCCCCCTCCAAATTCAAGGACGTACACGGGGGGCACTGGCCCCCTGGAAAATGAGAAACTTAATTCTTTCTTTATTCATTCAGCATATGAATATGAATTGTTTATTCATTTCACAATTTCACACTACTTTTTGCCCCCCCCCCGGAAAAATTTCTACGGACGCCCCTCATATTGCTAGATACACTACACACAAGTTAGGATGATATATTTTCCTTTTGTCGAAAACCAATTACAGTTTGTTTGTTCTTTTCTCGACTCTATAATCGATGTCAGATGGATTATCCCGAAGAATGTCCCGCGGGATAGACTGACAGACAAGAAGTAGGTAGGTAATTAGGGCGTGGGGGATGAATACGACTACGAGTTGCTTTATTTAAATCCTAATCTTCGATAGCTTTTGAATATTGGGGGAAGACTTGAAAAGGTCCAGGCAGAAGTCCTGTTTTACGTCAACTTAAAACTAACGATTGAAATACTGAGGTAATTTTTTTTTTACACTCGTGATAATTAAAAACAATAAATCAACCAAACATCAGCACCAGGTTTCCCCTCAAGTAGATAGGACGGAGCTAACGGTTTCATATCCCTTCCCGCCTGATTCAAGTTGGTTACGCTAATTATTCAAACTGCTGCCATCTGTTGGGAACTGTGAAATATAAAAACCAAAGCAACAGTTTTATACAGAAAATGGGAACCGTAAAACACAGGGAGAGAGGTGGGGTTACCTTCCATTACTACTAACTCCATACAAAATTATCACATAGTTCTACCAAAGACCAGTAGGACTAAAAACTTGATTACTTGCATAAAACATTTGTTTCATTTTTTTTTTCATTTTTTTTTATGATGTATTGTTCCCAAGAGTCAACAGAGCAATTAAAAGTTATGGCAATGTTTCAAACAATTAATAAATAATATACATGAAACACGAAGGTAAACAACACATTCACGGGCAAACCAAATTACTAACTTACAAGTATTCATACGCATGATCAAACATTATACACAAGTTCAATTTAATAATTCGGTATCTTAACCTTTTTTTGACACGTGAGTTTAACATTAAGGTAACCTTTATTTTTCGTTTACTTTTTGTTTTGTTTTTTATAATAAATTTAAGAATGCAATTTGCTTGGGGCATAACGGTGTACTATGTTTTACAATGTAAGGATGTACTATATTTCACATTTTGGGCGTAAGGATACACGTGCTATGTTTTTTCTGTTGTTGTTTGCTAGAACTGTGTCGTATAACCAGAAACAGAAAATGAATAAATCGGTGTCACGAAAACGTGATCTCAAACAGTTCTTGTACTTATAGTATTTTGGCACTTGTGTATAAAGTTAAAATCATAAATAATATTCAACGTTAAACTGGTACACAATTAAGAACATTTTATTTAGGCCTATCTATGGCCTTCAAAAAGTTGACGTTGTAACGTCGACTGGCTGTCTCTTCTCTGGTTAGTAGTTCAAAATATGGGACGGCTATACCTGAATTACCAGGAGTAATAATTCATAAAATAACACAAATTACGGAACCATAGAGATTATGACAGCTTGTTTGTACAGTACATGTACTGACGGTATGATAGTTTAAACATGTCTAGGCGTAAGCTTTTGTTGGACATTCACGTTAAACTAGCCCCCCAGTGGCACAGCGGTATGTCTGCAGACTTACGACGCTAGAAACCGGGTTTTGATACCCGTGGTGGGTATAGCACAGATAGTCCATTGTGTAGCTTTGTGCTTAACTTAAAAAAGCAAACAAACAAACGTCAAACTCAGGTTATCTTACTTCCATAGGTTGGTAATAGTTCATTGTCGTTCCTTTCTTTAACTTTACCCAAGTATTTCACTTTTGCAACGCCATCTGTTGGCAACTTTCCTTAATTTTGAACTGATAGGCAAATTTGAAATCAGATTATCAGTAGCACTTACCATCAACTCTTGGGCTACCTAAACATGGTTATCTGACTTTTAAAGTGCACTCACATCCCCAATGTGCGGAACATTTTTTTTTTTTTTTTTTTTTGGCAGCAGCAGCAACGGGATGCGAACCATGAACTATCCGATTTACAACCCTGGCACATTTTTATAAGCT
>NW_013671407.1:54939-59551 GCF_000517525.1 Limulus polyphemus | reverse complement strand
CTATCGGATTTACACCTGGCACATTTTATAAGCGTTTTTTTTTTTATTAGTGTTGAAGTTATTATTTACATCCACTACTACTTCCGACAAGAATGTAGTGAAAGTTTCTACATCCGAACTGCTAATATATATATGCTATATTTTAAACCAGCAGATGGCGGTAAAAAAAAAATTACCGAAATTATCGAAAAAAAAAAATCACTCATATTAATATAATACTTTCAGAGGATACTTTTGTATCGCTGATATGGGAACCGTGTATAGAAAAACAGTTTATATTAACAAAATTAAGTGCCTGGATACTTGATATTGAACTACAATTTCTGATGAAATTTGATGCATATATAAAGATTGAACCAATGACTTTTGGTAATATCGTTTCCATGGAAACTTTATCCACATAGTCAGGACTTTGAATTATTGACCAAGGCATCATAAAGTTGACAACTATGTGTTAAGACGTTCAGAACAACGAATATGATGGGCGAGAAATCCAATGTTCAGCTGCTAAGAAAGAGTCAATATTATTGGCCTTAAAAATGGAAGGAGGGGTCATGCTAAGAAAGAGTCAATATTATTGGCCTTAAAATGGAAGGAGGGGTCAGCGCAAGTACACGTATAGGGTACAAACCCTAATTCCAAGACGAGAAATTGAAATAAATAAACCATCATGGAGAGAGAACGAGATTCCCGTTGCACCAGACCCTCCCAGATCGCAAGTAGGCCTACCTACATCTTGGCCAAGACAGAGAAAGGCACCTATTCGGAGCACTTCACCCCAGAAGCAGATGCCCCACAGGGAGGGGTAATTAGTCCTGCACTATTCATCTCGGATGTTAACACTGTGCCTCTAAGGGACCCAAACTTCTCCCGCTCGCAGTTTGCAGACGCTGCTGTCATCTGGAGGAGCTTAACGAACCCTAAAACATCAGCTAACCATTTACAACCTCTGTTAAATGTAAAATATAAGTTACACTTTTTTTTACCAAATCTATACAAATAAACAGGACCAAACCACACCTATAGCTTCTCCAGGTAACACCATCATCAGAATTCTTAAGACTTGCGTATGATTCAAAGTTTACGTGGTCTAAGCATATAAAAAAAGCGTCAACACAGAAATCTGCCAAAGAACGTGCTATTTAAGGAGTCTGAGTGTCAACAACGAAGGGGCTTCACCAGAAAACATACTAACAATTTATAAAACGTATATAAGATCAGTAACAGAATATGACTGCCCTGCGTGAATAAACGTACCCAAAACACAAATAAACTACAAAAAAAGTCTTACAGATCAACAAAACCGACATTATTACACGACTGTTCAAACATCTTGTCAGACAGACTCCTAACAAACTGATTCTTACACGACTGTTCAAACATCTTGTCAGACAGACTCCTAACAAACTGATTCTTACACGACTGTTCAAACATCTTGTCAGACAGACTCCTAACAAACTGATTCTTACACGACTATTCAAACAACTCGTCAGACAGACTCCTAACAAACTGATTCTTACACGACTGTTCAAACATCTCGTCAGACAGACTCCTAACAAACTGATTCTTACACGACTGTTCAAACATCTCGTCAGACAGACTCCTAACAAACTGATTCTTACACGACTGTTCAAACATCTCGTCAGACAGATTCCTAATAGATTGGGTAGAATACTGGTTTCTGATACAGTTTTAATTATGTATGATCAATCTTACAAGTACTGAAATGCGATGCAAGTGTACAGGATAATAAAACTCCATAGATGGACATGGCCCGAAAGGGTATGTTAATTAAAATATTAGTGGACAATTGCCAAGTTAACATACCGTGAGTGACGAAATAAAGAATCGGAAATATTACCAGAGAATCAGTGGGAAGGAAGGAGGAAAATGTCGGTCGACCACCTGACCCTCCCTATAAACTCCGATCAAACGTATTTCAAAACACACACAGTATATACAACAGCTTAAACTATACACGTTCGTTATTTGTTTTAACATAAAAATATGATGCACATTGCTGTAAAAAAAAAAAAGGCTTCCAATTTTCGTTAACTCGCTGATCAAGTGACCACAGATGGCGCTACCATCTAAACACATACAGTATTTACAACAGTTTAAACTACGGCCATATAAATCAGAATACACGTTCGTTATTTGTTTTAACATAAAAATATGATGCACATTGCTGTAAAAAAAAAGGCTTCCAATTTTCGTTAACTCGCTGATCATGTGACCACAGATGGCGCTATCATCTAAACACATACAGTATGTACAACAGTTTAAACTACGACCATATAAATCAGAACATACATTGATTATTTTTTTTTTGTCTGTTTCTAGCAAAATCAAAGTTTATTTACTTTTCCTCCCCAAAAGCTTGCGATTTTCGTTAACTCGCTGGTAACGTACTCCTAATGAATACCACCATCTGAAAGACAGTCGGGTCATTGTGAAACGAACGCATTACATTAACAACACTTGGTTCGAGATGACCTTAAACACTAGTTAAGTAGGCCTAAAAAAGTTCTTATTAACGTGTACCGTTCTTTAGTTAGTGCAACGATCAGTGAGAATTGTTTAAAAACGTCTAGCAAACAATGGGTCATAACGGGAAAGGTGTGTTTGCAACAGACAGTCCCTTAGCAAACAATGGGTCGTAAAAGGAAAGGTGTGCTTGCAACAGACGGTCCCTCAGCAAACAATGGGTCTTAAAAGGAAAGGTGTGCTTGCAACAGACAGTCCCTTAGCAAACAATGGATCGTAAAAGGAAAGGTGTGTTTGCAACAGACAGTCCCTTAGCAAATAAAGGGTCGTAAAGGGAAAGGGGTGAGTCGGCTGGTTCACCCGATGTCATGAACAAAAAAACAGAAGGAAAATACACACATTGTTGTATAGAGGTCAAGTCACTGTGGATAGGAATGGTTTACTCTGCAAGAGGTAGAGCGGGTAATACTTACAGAGGGTCAATGCCCCCGAGTCAAATGTTCACTTGCTGGTTCCACAGCTTTATCTAATCAATTATATTTATTCCCCTCACCATCAGCTCATCAGTCCTTGTCAATCTGGCATTAGTGTCATGCCCCATTAGAGACATATGGTCAAATTAGGCCAATATTTACAGTGGATAGAGCACACTAGGCTATCTTTGGCACGACTAGGCTCAGTTCGCCACCTTTGGGCCAAGATATTCACTACTTTAGCACAAGTGGGATCGTATTCCAATAGTAACAACAGGTTTGTGCGAAAATATAAATTGAGCTTGTTTCGTAACTTTTCGAGGGTTACTCTTCAAGAACGAGGGGAGGATTACATAAACTGTCCTCGAAATCTTATCTGAAATTATTTAAGCATTAGTGTTCTAACAATTTCTTGCATACATCTCTTATAATAATACTCAGTTTTTTCTGTCCTGAATGTGCGCGCGCACTTCATTTCAATGGATGTAAATACACTTTAGTAGCCATTTTGTAACAACGTATTAATTAAAAGCTTAAAGTTATTAAAAAGGTCTAACGTTAGGCCTACAATTAACATTATACATTAATTTATCGATAGTATTACGTTCAGTAAAGTTTAGCCCTAACTAAACTAAAGCAAAAACGTACACAAGTTGCAGTGTTAATTTAACTCTTTATCGAATATAGGTCGTATTTAATAAAGGCTTAACTAATGTTAGGATTAAGACAAGTGGACTTATAGATTTCGGGGATCAGAATTATTTTGTATTATTGTAGAAATATTTTAATTAAAGAACTACTGTTTCAATAAAGATACTAATTTGACCGCAGAAATTGTGTGTGTGTCTGCTAGTTTACTCTATACTTCTGACAGACAGACTGACACAGAGAAAGATAACGTTAGCAATTATTGCACCTTGAAAATCACTTTATAAGCTTTTGCTTCCAGACGTTAACGAAATTTCGCAGATTGTCAGTTAACATTACAATGCTTTCATACGCAAAATATAATTTTTTATTTAATTCTTAAGGTTTGTTAAACAATGTTTTTCTCATACCTTCATTTAGTTTCGCATTTTGCCTCTTCAACATGCAAAGTAATTTTCATTTTAAAAATATCTATTATGCATCAGAATTTTTTTAATTTCACATCCGAAATTTTTATAGTGTCCAGATAGTTATCAAACGTTTTTTAAGAAAAAACTTTATATTTTATCTGTTATTTTCACTAATGAATCTCTACGTGTTCGGTAGATTTGACCGATCTCGTAACCAACATAAAAAAATTAAGAAATAAAAATGAATTATGCTTCTTTGGTTCTAGAATGAACACAAATTATAACACGAAAACATAAATGTTTAGACTAAATAGCTTAAATCTCATAACATTATACATTTATATAAAATTATAATAAATTATATTATAATATATTATAAAATTATGTTAAATTACAGTAGAATTCTATGGCTTCGATTGAGTAATTTATGTTTTTTTGGTTATTCAACTATATACATATAACCTAAAAAATTATTTCATTTCATATCCTCCACGTGCGAAATTTTAAAAGGCCTAGCAACCTGCGTCAAGTATCAACCGAGTACAAAGGTCGTAACTAGAAGAGATAATTGTTTGCTTCTATGTGTAAGAAAAT
>NW_013671407.1:53165-53939 GCF_000517525.1 Limulus polyphemus | reverse complement strand
AAATGATATTTTTATGTTTTTGTTGTTTTATTTCGCGCAAAGCTACACGAGGTCTGTCTGCGCTAGCGTCCCCAATTTAGTAGTAAAAGACTAGATGGAAGGCAACTAGTCATTACCACACACCGCCAATTCTTGTGTTACTCTTTTACCATTTTACCAACGAATAGTGGGATTGACCGTCACATTATAAGGTCCCCCACAACTGAAAACGCAAGCATGTTTGGTGGGACGGGAATTCGAACCCGCGACCAGCAGATTGCAAGTCGAGCGCCCTAAACCATCTGGCCATGTCAAGCCCATCAAGTTTTTTTTTTAATGACTATCTTAAAAAACAGTAAATAATACCAATCGCTTATGTACAAACAGCATTTCTATAATGGTAAAGTTGGATAAACGAGTCTTGTGTCCCGTATGTAAAAATAACATTTTAATGATTCATCTCCTTATGGTTTCTGGTCCCCGTTAATAAAATAATATTTTTAGTAACTGCCTATTTCCAGCGACCATTGGAAATGTTATATATATGCATTGTATTTTAAAACATAATTGTTTCTACTGTAGATAATCTAATTATAAAGCTCATGAAACAATGTAAACAGTACTTAAAAAAGTTAGTAGTTATAGACTTTATGTCAGTTGATTCACTGTCAGACAATCGTTTAAAATGGGAACAGTCGAATTATTTTAACTGTGAATTAACCCTTTAAAAGTAAACTGTTTTTTTTTTTTTTGCATATTTGTTGTTAAACATAAAGCTATACAATGGGCTTTTTG
>NW_013671407.1:49649-52222 GCF_000517525.1 Limulus polyphemus | reverse complement strand
ATATATATATATATATATATATACACACACACACACACACATACACACATTTATGTAGAAATATTCAACAAGCAAATTATTAGAAGCTGACAAAGTATTGACCTACAAATTTAAAGAAAAAGAATCAAAATAATAACTTAAACACAATACCGAAAATTAATCAATATCAATTTTAAAGACAATTTCAGAAGAAAAAAAAACATATCACAACAATAATTTAAACACTCACAATAAAATTAAACAATGTAGATTTTAAAGCCAAGACAACTACAGAAAAAAAAATCGCAACAATAAATTAAACGGGCTCACAATACCGAAAATTGATCAATAAAAGTTTTAAAGAGAACTTTAGAAGAAACAAGAGGGAATTCTCAATAGCCGCGACACTTGAAACTCTTTTAAGCAGGATTAGAGTACATTAATCTACTAGACCTTTTTTTCCTTTTTATTAGCTATAATTTGAATTTATTACTCCTCAGAATCTCTACAAGCCTACCCTCAAATTGAAATTCTTTTAGGCAGGAGTACAGTAAATTAATCCACGAGACCTTGGGCGTGGTTAAATATATCAATCGAAAGGGTTTGACATCCTGAGTCCAAAACTGTAATTAGATCAATAATCGGTCAAGAGATGACGAAGCTACGAGCTAAAAGTTTGTAGTGAAAAAACAACAAAAAACTTCAGAGTCATTCTATGAGCCGTTTTGCCGCGACTAAAAATAATCACAACAATAACTTAGACTAACAACACTGAAAATTGACTAAAAACCAACAGAATGTCTGTGATTTAGATTTTAATGTATGAACAACCATTCAAGATAGTCTGTATGGATCAACCGAAAAAAAAAAAACTCCCACGTGCAAAAGTTAGGGAACAAGCGAATATCTTTCCTTTACAACTTTAGAAAACCTTGAATAAATATTTGATTGAATAATTCGGACCATATTCAAGCTCTTCATACGCTTGAAAATTCACCCCACAACAAGAACCATTGGAGCATAACTAATCGAGGCAGTAGAAAGATTGTTTACTTAAAATATAGAGGTTTCTACGAACGAACGTGCTTTCACTTCTAAAAGTTATTCTATCGAAATGGAGCGCTACTAAATCAAATCAAGAAAAGAAACACGGGTTTCACATTTATAGAGCTATGCACAAAGGCCCAGTAATAACTGACAGCACGTGGCAAACAAATCTGATTTCTCAGACTATGTAATCGAATTCGAGTATCTGACGTTTACATTTTAAACCATTATTTTGTTTTTCTTTTAGAGAATAAAAATGGTTAGTTTTTCCCCTCTTTCATCCAGTTATTAGAAATCCATAGGTCATCTGGAGTAGAGTTTCGTTTGGTTTGATTTTCGCGCAAAGCTACACGAGGGCTATCTGCGCTAGCCGTCCCTAATTTAGCAGTGTAAGACTAGAGGGGAAGGCAGCTAGTCATCACCACCCACCGCCAACTCTTGGTCTACTCTTTTTACCAACGAATAGTGGGATTGACCGTAACTTTATAACGCCCTCACGGCTGAAAGGGCGAGCATGTTAGGTGGGACGGAGATTCGAATCCGCAACCCTCAGATTACGAGTCAAGCGCCCTAACCACCTGGCATCTGGCGTAGAATTTCAAAAATATATTGGTTAAACAACTAAAACAATTCTATGACACACTATGAACCTCCATTTTGTTTAGGTTTACACACGTTTATAGCAAACGTAGATGAACTGGTAACTAACGTATACAGGAATCGTTGCCTAACAAACCTAACTTTTTTTTTTAACTGTAGACAATCTCCTAAAACCAAGTGTGTATTGTTTAATTTTAACTTTTAGAAGAACAATAATTTTTCTGAACAATAAAAAAAAATCTAGTAAACATTGATATTTCATCGGTAATTATATCATCAGTTTCAAACTGAATGGTTCCAGTACAGTAAAACATTATTATAATCCGATAACAAGCTGAATGGTTCCAGTACAGTAAAACATTATTATAATCCGATAACAAGCTGAATGGTTCCAGTATAGTAAAACTTTATTATACTCCAATAACAAACATTCGGGCATCATTTCAGAAATTAGTCCCAACTGAATTATTCGCTGAGCAGGAAACAGTTCCGGGATTCAATTAGAGATTTCTGGAAGGGCAATTGGGGCACCTAACCTTCACATAACGTACCCCCCCCCCCCTAAAGTGACTTGGGATAACAGGAAATAAGACCACACAACTGTGGCCAGATTCCCGAAAACGAGATAAATGTCGAGTACAATAAATCAAGTGTTAACGAGGAAACTTCCTGTTGTGTTGTTTATAAAATTAACGTCAAACCGAACTGATGTTTCGTGATAATAACGTTATGTGTCAATATGGTGCTGTAATGATATTAAGATACAAAACCTAAGCAATTTTCTCCTTATTATTATTCACCTATTAGTCTTTCAATATCTATACTTAGAAGAGGTTACATCTAAATGCAAAAGAATGGGTTCTGGAAGAAATTACTACATTGAAAAATGGGTTCTGGAAGAAATTACTACATTGAAAAATGGGTTCTGGAAGAAATTACTACATTGA
>NW_013671407.1:43785-48817 GCF_000517525.1 Limulus polyphemus | reverse complement strand
GACATAATGTCACTGTAACGTTGAGGCAGTAGAACTGGCATAATGTCACTGTAATGTTGAGGCAGTAGAACTGGCATAATGTCCCTGTAATGTTGAGGCAGTAGAACTGACATAATGTCACTGTAACGTTGAGGCAGTGGAACTGACATAATGTCCTGTTTGTTTTTGAATTTCGCGCAAAGCTACACGAGGGCTATCTGCGCTAGCCGTCCCTAATTTAGCAGTGTAAGACTAGAGGGAAGGGCAGCTAGTCATCACCACCCACCGCCAACTCTTGGGCTACTCTTTTACCAACGAATAGTGGGATTGACCGTCACATTATAATGCCCCCACGGCTGAAAGGGCGAGCATATTTGGTGTGATGGGGATTCGAACCCGCGACCCTCAGATTACGAGTCGAGTGCCCCCTAACCACCTGGCCATGCCGGGCCAGAGCACGTGTGTGCGTAACCGTTTGTTTTGCACGTTTACACAACGAACAAAAAAATGTGATAATTGTCCCTGATTTGTCAACCGATTGACGACATGGTAAGCGGCTACAGCTACCTGTCACCTCACTCGACCGTCACTCATAATGTCCCCCAGAGCGTGGAAATATGCGACAACAAGACGCGAACCATGAACCCTCGGTACGCTAACTACTAGATTACGCCCTGTCCACGACTAAATGACAGATGAAAACAAAAGTCAGATATGAAATACATCTGTATTTAACTTGATTTTTAAAGCAGTTTTCAATCGGATTGACTTCCCATAGATCGCGGTCTTTTGTCGTTAAAAAAAATAATAACTTTTAAACTATTCTACTGTATTATATAAATGATGCTTAGAGAGATATTCTGAAGTTCTAAGGTACGTACAATCCACATTTAAAAATAAATAAAACACTGGTATATACCGTCACCCGATGGGTCAACGATAAGCCTCAGGACTTACAATGCTAAAATCCGAGGTTCGATTCCCAAAGTGCATGTAACCGGTTGCGAGTAATTTAACACGTGAAAAATATTTCTAATTTGTCAAAATCACTCCCTTAATTCTAAACATGGAATTTAATATATTAAACTTGCCTGTAATGAGTTAATTTTACTTTAAAAAAATACACAAAAAGTATTAACAACCACCACCAAGCTGAGTGCACTCCAATATTACAAGCCATTATAAAGGATTAATGTACGAATTAAACCCCGATTCTCAATTCCATAAAATGATCAATATTATAAAATGGGGCCCGGCATGGACAGGTGGTTAGGGCGCTCGACAAGCAATCTGCGGGTCGCGGGTTCGAATCCCCGTCACACCAAAACATGCTCGCCCTTTCAGCCGTGGGGGCGTTATAATGTGACGATCAATCCCACTATTCCTTGTTAAAAGGGTAATCCAAGAGTTGGCGGTGGGTGGTGATGACTCGCTGCCTACCCTCTAGTCTTACACTACTAAATTAGGGACGGCTAGCTCAGATAGCCCTCGTGTAGCGTTGCGCGAAATTCAAAACAATCAACCAACCATTACAAAATGGCCTGAAAATAACAACAAACAGGTGAAACACTGTTTAAGAACATTAAAGTCGGCAAGTTGTAAAGAAGATATAGTTGTACATGTACATTAACTGGTCACGTGATTTGTTCTACATCTCTCAGAACACATCAATATTGTTTCGACGCCCAAGATTTTCCACTGTTGGGTGTTATACGCAATAAAGCACAGATGTCATTGGTAAATCGTAACAATTACGTACTTGTAATATGGCATTTGTATAACCCCTGCATAATAGCACAGACACACAGTTTAGTAGAATGTTAACGGACAAAAATAGGATAAATTAAACTCAGTTGTGATTTAATGGTTATATATTGTTCTATGTTAATTCTTGCTTGTAGGGTATCGAAACCCGGTTTCTAGTGTTGCAAGTCCGTTGGAGAGGACAAAGGTAATGATAACATCGTTTGCACTAGAGTGAACAATCCGGGCCATCCCTATATAGGCAGTGTTACCGCCTGTCTGATATCAGCACGAATTAAGCGAACAAAATATTTCTCAAGAAACACTCGCTAGGTGGCCTTCATTAACTTGCATATTATGTTATGTTTATTAAGTTCATTCAGATATCTTTTATTATTATTATTACTAAAATGGGTCATTGAAATCATGATATGAAATTTTAGGGTGAGTACTACTTGACTGGTACAGAAATGACCTACATTGTTTCCAGCATCGCCTGTGAATAAAATACAGAAGTACACGGACAATCCGAGTTACTACTCCACTTGCATTATTAGATTAATCTGTAGGGGGGCCGTCTTAACGACCGGACAACAAGAGCTGCTTACTAGCTTCCTCCCTCCCCGCCATTTTGAATTGGCACGAGCAATGACCCACAGGCTTAGCAAATATAATATCGGTATGAGGAAAAAAAACACTAATTCTATCTAGTAGCTTTTATTGATTTATTATTATTATTATTATTATTCAGGAAATGTCTTCATAAATTCTTTTTTTTTGTTTTTTTTATTCTTCTTCTTGTTTTTTTCAGTGCAGATTTCTAGCCAGTGAAGTTTTTTTTATATTAATTTCAGAAAAGGTTGCAATCAATTCGTTTATATTTATCCCTATTCTTCGGGAAACGTCGCTATCCAATCGTAGAGTTTCTTTATTTTTCGGGAAAAAGCGCCATCCAATCGTATATTTTCTTTATTTTTCAGGAAAGAGCGCTATCCAATCATAGAGTTTTATTTTTCGGGAAAAAGCGCCATCCAATCATATATTTTCTTTATTTTCCAGAAAAATTCGTCATCCAATTGTTTTTTTTTTTCATCTTCTTCTAAGCATATATTCAATTAACAATTTACATGAATACTTTTATGTAATACTGAAAATAGGCGCTCGTTTTTAATTACTTTTACTAAACCTAAGATTAGTTGTTTCGATGTAGTAGTCGTGGTATATCACTCTTGAGAACCTCTGAGTGAAAATATACAACGTATGAAAATATGTCAATCAGTCTATTTCATGTTCATAGTTCAAAATTTTAAATCTTTTCGAGTATATTTTCATCGACACTTTTAGGGAATCTAAACATTGCGCGTGCCTTTACGTGTTTATATGTCATTACAGTGACATTATGTCGGTTCTACTGCCTCAACATTACAGTGACATTATGTCAGTTCCACTGCCTCAACATTACAGTGACATTATGTCAGTTCTACTGCCTCAACATTACAGTGACATTATGTCAGTTCCACTGCCTCAACATTACAGTGACATTATGTCAGTTCCACTGCCTCAACATTACAGTGACATTATGTCAGTTCCACTGCCTCAACGTTACAGGGACATTATGCCAGTTCCACTGCCTCAACATTACAGGTCAAACCCACGACCCACAGATTGCAAGTCGAGCGCCCTAACCACCTGGCCATGCCAGACCTACTTCTGAAGAAAAGATAAACAATAGAAGGATTTTTCAACTAAAATTATTAAGTCTAGAAGATCATTACGACGTCTTTCCAAATTTAGTTCACTTTTAAGTTTGTAGTACTAAAAACCTATACTGTACTGCATTATCGGAAAATGCCAAACAAACAGAATTAAATTATTATTTCTACTATTAAGGCTTTGACATTTAGTCTAAGTCTAATGGAGTCAATGAGTAATTAACGAAAATAAACATATTAGTAACCACATCGCTGGGTCTTCATTTACAATGGTTTTGAGCATTTAGCTTCTTAACGTATGGTACATGTTCATGTAGATAACGTCATTTGTTGTAATAAGCTCACAGGAGATAATCATATTGACATACGTTCATTCTAGGCCTTTTGTCTCTCATAAAGACAACTTTAGGTTTTTTATGTTTAGAAGCTCTCTTTTTTTCATAATAAGATGCATAAAAACAAACATTTTTTTTCGTAAAAATGTCTGAAATGAACTAAACATAAATTTCGACATTGATGAAGAAAATGTTCATGGAGACTTGGGTGGTGTAAAACATCTTGATTCATCTTGTGTGTAGTTATAAAAAAATATGTAGCGATTTTATTCTTCTAGTTTAATGGTCAAAAACCACGAAAAAGAAAAAACTCGAAAACGTTATTTGTTTCTACCGTTAAGGTAAAAATCAATATGTAAATTAAGAATAATAAATAAAACGTTTAAGTTTAGATAATAAAGAGACTATTATTGATAACGTTTGTTCATGTTGTTATCTTATTATTAACAGATTAGTATATCACTTGCATTTCTTCTATATAGGCCTTATTTTGGAGCGAACCTCTTTCGTTCTACGAATCCAAACGTTTTGTTCATCCCCGTCACACCAAACATGCTTGCCCTTTCAGCCGTGAGGGCGTTATAATGTGACGGTCAACCCCACTATTCATTGGTAAAAGAGGAGTCTAAGAGTTGGCGGTTGGTGGTGATGACTAGCTGCCTTCCCTCTAGTCTTACACTACTAAATTAGGGACGGCTAGCACAGATATCCCTCGTGTAGCTATGCGCGAAATTCAAAACAAACCAATGCCAAACTAAGTGTAAAAATGTTCTTTATTTTCTTAGAAACATTCAAGGCTGAAACATTAGGACTATAACATTGCTTCCATATCTAAAAAAATCAACAACAAAAAACAATGTTCTGTTATTCAGAATGAAAACAAACATAAAGGTGGGCTAAATTTGGAATGAAATAGTAATGACCTTCTAGATTGAAAACTCCTATTTTTAAGGCCCTTCTTTTCTTTTTTTTTCTCTTTTTTTTTCAGGAGTAAGGTAAAATCGAAGCTAGCCGGAATATTCATGACAAATCAAGGCTTATTATTATTAATACCCCTCAGTGGCACAGCGGTTCGTTTGCGGACTTACAACGCTAGAAACCGGGTTTCGATACCCGTGGTGAGCAGAGCACAGACAGCCCATTGTGTAGCTTTGTGCTTAACTTCAAACAACAAGATGATTAAGGAATTTATATTGAAAATCTCTATTTTTGAAGCCCTTCTATTCTTTATCTTTTCTTCAAAAGTAAAGTAAATTCGAAGCT
>NW_013671407.1:39618-42876 GCF_000517525.1 Limulus polyphemus | reverse complement strand
TACAGTGACGTTATGACAGTTCTACTGTCTCAACATTACAGTGACGTTATGACAGTTCTACTGTCTCAACATTACAGTGACGTTATGACAGTTCTACTGTCTCAACATTACAGTGACGTTATGACAGTTCTACTGTCTCAACATTACAGTGACATTCTGTCAGTTCTACTGCCTCAACGTTACAGTGACATTATGTCAGTTTTACTGCCTCAACATTACAGTGACGTTATGTCAGTTCTACATTGCAGTTCGCTAGTCTTTCATGCATTAAAACATTTTTTTTATAGGTGACAAAGTTATCAGTTAATCCGCTGAAGCGATAAATCGTTAAAACGAATTACTCAACCTTTATTTTTTTTGTAGTTAAGCACAAAGCTACACAATGGGCTATCTGTGCTGTGCCCACCACGAGTATCGAAACCTAGTTTTTAGCGGTGCGAGTCTTAAGACTTACCGCTGAGCCACTTTAGGAGGGGGGGGGGGAGGCAACTAAGTTACACCGACGATACTAACGAGGAGTTATTTGTCTGATAACAACTGGAAACGTTCCTTTATTGCTCTCAGAAGAATAGTTCTCCGTGGTTCTTTAAATGAAGAAAAATAACCTGTCATTGATATTAGAACAGCAAGAAACTGATAAAAAAAAAAAAGTGATGCGAAACATGTACTTTTGGATTTTGTAAATTCTTACCGAACTTTCAAGAACAACCGGTGTAGTAACTTCATGTATGTAGCGCCAACGTTCACCGTTTGTTGTTGATTTTTTTTATTGGCGCAAGGCTATCAGCGTCAATTCACGTGGGAAAGTTATTTACTGGTAAATACAGTTGCTGGAAATATTGGAAGGTTGTTAGTTTCTCGGTCACGGAAAAGATTAGCGAAGTTAGAAAGATTTATATCGAAGGTTTAAACAATAAATTAATACTAATTACAGTGTTTGTTTTACTCTCATTTTTAATGTAATCCTATTGGCTGTTGGGGGTCAATCGTCACCAACATACGTCAGATATTAAACGTAATCCTATTGGCTGTTGGGCGTCAATCGTCACCAACATACGTCGGATATTAAACTCGTAGTAGCACCTATACATAGTTGTAGAATTATTGCCGAAACGTCACAGTAACTGGGCTTTTACTTTCTGGTCAATGAAAAATATGAAAACAGTTAAGAACATTAAATATACATCTTCTTGGTGAAATATTAACAAACATTTCTAGCACCAGATCTTCCTATCAATATGTCAAACGTTTCCTTACCACAGTCGAGAACCAAAAACACAACCAGTTCTCACGTTTGCTATCAATATGTGTTTCTGGTTCTCGACTGTGGTAAGGAAACATTTGGTATATTAGTCGGGAAAGTTGAGAACTGGTTGTGTTTTTGGTTCTCGACTGTGGTAAGGAAACATCTGACAACCAGTTCTCAACTTTCCCACTAATATACCAAATGTTTCCTTACCACAGTCGAACCAATATATCAACATGCCTATTACCAGAATCCAACCAGTTCTCAACTTTCCCACTAATATACCAAATGTTTCCTTACCACAGTCGAACCAATATATCAACATGCCTATCACCAGAATCCAACCAGTTCTCAAGTTTCCCACCAATTATCTAAATGTGTCTTTAGAACAGCAGAATTACAACATTTAGATTCTTAGCACCAGATTTGAATTAAGTTCTAAAATAACCAGATGTGGCTTTATAAGTTTCTCTGTCAACGCTTTTGAGCGGAACAGTTACAATTGGTGAAACAGCGACATCTGGTGGTGTGAATTCTTAAACACCTCTCGGTTGTTAGAAGTAGAGTTTAGTTGGAAAAAAAAAAAGAACTTGTCTTTAATGTTACATAATCCGACAGTATGACCCGATCGGTTTAGTGGTTGTTGCTTAATTCATCATTGTTCTACCTAATCCCTAGAAAACATATATTAATAAACCAATGCCCCCTATACACTTTGCATAGAGGGCTCTGTATATGGTGTGGCAAATTAATTTTTTAAGGCTTATTATTTGTCACTCATAGAAATAGTTTACAATTATTTAATAAGAATTAAAAGTGCGAATGTCTTCGATACAAATATATCAAACGAAAAGTTACTCACATTGATTAAATTGCAGATCGCTCGATTTTTTAACCCCCGATGTCCGTCTTTTGCCACGTAGAAGCGTTTAGATTTTGGGGTGACATGTTGAGCGGGAATTCTCAGTCTAGGCTCTTGTAATCTCCAGTTGCTTAGTTTTGGCCTGATAGATAAGTGGTCCAAGCTTCTTTCAGATGGACAATGGTCATAATAGTGAAGAGGTTCATTGACGTCTTTTTTAATCGTCTGGGTACCGTTGTTCAAAAAGGCCTCTTTGGTGGTACAAATAATACTGTAGTTCGACCGATATTTCTTCTCCCATCCAGAACCAATGGAAGAGGTTGAGGCGCCATTAGCATCGCTTATCTCCTCGCGTTTCTTACCGCACTCACTAGATGGCTCAAGTGTGCTTAGTTCTTCTTCCATTCCAATAACAACAACGAAACAAAATAAGTTAAACGATCACGACCCCACTCGGTGTTGTCTGGAGTCAAGAATAATTCAAGAAAATCCAAATGGCCCTTCAGACATCTGAAATTCTTGATAACAGAGAGAAAAAAAAACAACGAAAAATAAATTCAATTAATATTCACTTTGTGTGTGTTCCTAAACATTTTATACGTGAATCTAAAAAAAAAAATTAAACTTGACCAGTTACAAAAAGAAGTCAAACATTTATTTTGTTGTTAAGCTTAAAGCTACACTGACTGTCTGTCTGTCTGTGCTCTGCCCACCATAAGTATCGAAACTCCGCGATGGGCAGTGTTTAGCAGTCGAAGTTTCTAAAACAGCCTACCATAACTAACCACCAGGATCCGCATGGGGCAGGAGTTTGGGCATATAACAGAAAACATATTTACTCGCCTAAGTCAATATTACCCCCAGTAGCTTCTAACAATGAATGGGCGTGGCCTAGTGGTTAGTGTGTCGGACTGTTATTCCAAGGGTCCACATTTCGCGTCCCGTTGTCGCAAAAGGTGCGCTCTGAATTTTGGGGCCGCGGATGTGGTTATACAAGAACCACTTTTCCATTAAATCGGTTGTTGTCAAAGTGTGGTCTTCGAGACACAGATGGTCTGGCGGATGTGGTTATACAAGAACCACTTTTCCATTAAATCGGTTGTTGTCAAAGTGTGGTCTTCGAGACACAGATGGTCTGGCGGATGTGGTT